>NC_141835.1:14222397-14522397 GCF_982586985.1 Callionymus lyra | reverse complement strand
AATAATTGTTGTCTAAGGACTTTTTTTAACATGGCTTTTATCACATTTTTAATTTTATGTACATTTAATTTACCTTATTTAGTTTGATGTTTAGTTAATGACATATGTGTCTATTGACTTGACGGCCCCTTGAAACACAGTATGTAATGTGGCCCCTGAGGAAATGGAATTGCTCACCACTGCGTTAAACAGTTAAATAGTCTTATTATTTATAAACATTTTTGAGGAAAATACCATTAACTTCAGTTATTTTCACCAAACTTGAAATGTCACTGCTGTTAAATGTTTATTCTTATCTGTTTTTACCCCAATATCTGTGGGTTTATTTCTAAATAACTGCGAGGAAAATATCAATTTGTTCTTGGTTTACAAACAAAACCTTCTTAGTCCATAATAATAAAAATAATGTGTTCCTCAGTTTTTTATTTTTCTGTTTTAGCTTCTGGAACATGTTAGAATCATAAAACTATCCTAATAACTCTCTGAATCAATTTTAATAAATAATATATGGTCAATAGAAAACAATTTGTGGTTTTAATTTAAATTACTAATGCTTTGCTAAAACACATTTGGCATTACTTTAGCTGACCTAGCTTAATGCTATGCGCATGTTAGCTTTTAAAATCTCTTTTTTGAAGCAGTAGTAGTATTTGTTTTAGTAAGAATTGCACACTCTACTTCCTGTCCCTGCTTTTTGTAGCACATGTATAAATAATGTGTTTACTAACATGTAGCATTTAGCACGATGATGTTGCATAGCTAAGTGGTTAGCTAGCTTGTCTAGGTCTTGTCTTTTCATTTCTGAACTGATGTTCTTCAACACTCACTAAGCTATTTTTAGCTTCTCGTATTCCACAGATGTTTCTGAAAATGTTCTCCTCCTCGACTGTTGGTGTCGGTTTGCCGATGACGAACGTGGAGCTGATGGTTTTACTGCCCGATTGTAAAACTCGATCAGCGAGCGGCTGGACTAGTTGACACGAGCGACATAAATCAGCCGCGGCGCGAGATTAGCTTACCTGTCAGCTGATGATATAACAGCTGATTGAAGCGCAAGACGTTATCTAAGACGTGGATTCACAGGAGTGTTTGTCGACTTCTCTGCTGTTGTGTGATGAATAAACAGAGGGAATTTCAAAATATATTAAATAAAAAATCATCAAATAATCATTAATATTTAAAAGCACGTTTCATTTGAATATAAAAAGAGAAACTTTTTTTTTAAGTACGATTTTTGAAGAAGATAATAACAAATAATAAAAAGTAATATTAACATAAGAAATACATCTAGTTAATACAATATTTAAAATATTATCTATTCATAAAAATGAGGTAAAACTTTAAATTAAAACATAGTTTATTTTAAAAAAAACACCTTAATCTTTGTTCATGTTTTGGTTCTTTTATTTGTTTTTTTCTCGAATAACAACAAAAGGGATACCACAAACACATTTGTTTTCAAACCTCTGGGTCACTTTGACCCTGAGAATACACTAGGGTTAATGAATGTGAGAAATGTAATTCAAAATACAGATCAGACAGAAGGCCATCTAATAAAAGTATATTAAATATATATATTATACAATAAAATTAAACAATATTTAAACAAATTTCTAACAATTATTGTCTGTTCATAAAAATGAGGGTAAGTTATAAATTAAAAGGTCATCTTCGCAATTCTTCTAATCTTTGTTTTAAAAAAAACTTTTTGAAATTTAATTCAAAATACATCAGAGTTCACTTTGCATTTGAATATAAAAAGAAAAACTGCTAGAAAATAAAATGTTTTAAGCTAAATTATCCTTATTAACAAAGAAATCATTTTTATTTAAAAAATATATATATATTATGGAAGGAAGATAATATGAAAAAATAATAATAAACAAAAAGAAAGTCATCTATTTAATCCAGAATATAAGTTGTTATATTGTTATAAATTGTAACAATTTTTTAACAATTCACTATTAAAAGGTTTGGGAAAATTATGATTCATTTTTTTTAAAACTTAAATCATTGTTTTTGGCCTATGAAGTACTTTTCGATGTCAAAATACATCTTAGTTCAGGTTTAAAATCCCAAATAAAGCGTCTACTTGGATACGTACGACATCAGCGATGACATCACTGCGATCACAGAGCCTTGTTTGTTTACTTAGGGACCGTCCACCTGTGACGACCGGGGTCGAATATTATCAACGCTCACGTCGAATCCCTCAATAGAAAACAGGCGCTCAGATTTCCTCCGTCAATTATTCATCAACCTCTCTCTCTTACAAGGTCGCGGCTCTCAGGCCTCCCTGGACGAACACAGCAGATAAACAGTCGCTAGGGTTTCAGCACCGGGGTGTGAATGGCCCGGCGGGGAGTCCAGAGATGAGGCCTCCAACAAAGGAGGTGCGAGAAGGTGTGAGTGGCGTGAAAGACAGGAATGTAGGGGAGCAGGTGATGGATGAGAGGTTGCTTACTTTGACGCGGAGGTGAGAACAGCACTGGTGGCCGTTTAGAGGCGCAATGAAGGAGGTCGTCAGGTTAATCTCCGCAGGATTTCCCGTGGACACACATTACACTAAGATCAGCAAACACTTAAATAATAATGATGTGCAGATGCGATCTCCACGGCGCCTTGTTATTCTTAACTCTTTATATTATTCATAACCGCCTTCATTATTCATAGTAAAGTCAATTATTCTTTTATAATTTAGCACGTGTTTTTTTTCTTTCTTTTTCTTCTGTCTTCACAGCGACTCGTGGAATCAACAACACATTTAATCCCTCAATTTGTTTGTGGACGGTGGGAGGAAACCAGAGTTCTTGTGGGCGAAAAGATCATACTTATACAAATAAAAATAGTTAACAGTATTCAAGACTGTATTTATGTGGCCACTATGAGGTCAAAGGTCATATAGAAAGTAACACTTTTATTTTATATTTTGTTTTCATTACTCATTACTAGTTCAACTCCAAGATTTAGGTGAATATAAAAAGAACATTTGGGGAATGTAAAGCTTTTATATCAGCAAAATAAGGATATATAAAATACAATAAAATCATAATTGTATCATATTTAGATTTATTTTTATTAGATTATTACTGGATTAACTCTTTTGTAAACTCACGTTGGCCCGGAGGCTTGAAAACAAATGTGTTTGTGGTATCCCTTATGTCGTCTCTGGGTCAAGGTGAACGACCTCCCTGGTTTCCATAAATACATATGGAGGTTCGGGACAACAGAAGGGATACCAAAAACACATTAGTTTTGGGCCTCCGGGTCAACTTGACCCTGAGATAAAACAAGGGTTAATTTTTTTTTATATTATAAATTATATAAAATTATAATATATTTTTTTCTCCTTTGTATTTGCTTGATAGCCCCTCATAACAGTCACTGTATAAAAATATTGCTAGTTTGATGCTACAGGTCCAGGATATTTGATGGTATTTGAAAGAAGAATTATTACGCTTAGCTATTGGTTTATGTTTTAAATCTATATAAGAGTCAAATGTAAGAATGACTTAAAAGTTTTTAGTTGAGTTTAGTCCAGACAAAATGGAAAATGCACCAATTGAGCTAGCACTGTTTTTTTATTAGCAGATGCTAGCTAGCGACTTGGCTGCGGCCAAGTAGTACTAGTACTAGTATTAGTACTAGTATTAATAAGAGCTGCAAGGATGACTAAACATAATTTGAAGCTCTTTGCTCCAATTTAAATACAACATTAGCAAACAAATACATTTAAATGAAATCAATAGAATCCTGGCTACAACAAACCAGCGCTAGCTAGCATCAGCTAATTCACAGCTCAAATGTTCCTACCTTTATATTTCCGGATAAAACAATAAATAAAACGTATAACATCCTTTTCAACTTTCTATGGTGGAATATTTAGGTAAAAATAGTGAGTTTTGATTTCCAGAATGACAGATTTTTTAAAAATGTTCTAAGCGTCTTGTCACTGTAGCTTAGTACGAGAGAAAGATGCTAACAACGCTAACTCATCCACATGTTAAAGAGAGGAAGTGTGTGAGAAAACTTAACAAATAAAAGTTTGATTTCTACTTTAATTAATAGAGGGATTAGTTTATATATTTTAAAAATAGGGAAAATAGTTTTAAAAATACATTTTGAAGTTGAAATCCTTGAATTAAGTAATAAGTTTGAAGGTTAAATGTCCAGGATTCTTCTTTCTTTTCTGTCATTTTGAAAAAAAAATGTCCTTCAGTCCTGCTTGAGTGAGAACAAGAGGATGATGTCACCAATAAAATCTCGCACTCACACGATGAATTTCATGGCGAGGCGGTTGAAGGCTGACGTGTTGAAACGATCGATGGAAATGTTCGTCCGTGTGATTACGAGTTCCGATCCATCCATCCGTCTCCGGCAGTGAAAGGGAAGTGGAATGACATCACTGTCTTTGTTATGGAGAGGGTCTGAAGAGCAGCTTGATTTGTGGCCCTGAAGCCTGGCTCGCTGCCCTGTGGTGAAGTGGAATCCTCGGGTCCAGACTCCACAGACCAGACGCACTTGTTGGACTCAACCAACGGGATGATGTCAAATAAATATGTCTGGATGTTGTTATCCTTGATTTGATGCAGGAGCAAAAAAAAAAAAAAAAGTCTGTCCAAGACCTTGACGACACGAAAGTGCTTTTTTTTTCGTCTTCAATCTTGATCCCAGTTGTTTTTTTTTTTAAGAGCTCTTTGAAATATCAGATGTAGTACATATGCCGGGCCTGTAGGTGTCGTGGTTTAGCTCTTGTGGCAAACAGTTGTGGAGCTTACAGAGAAGCCATTTGTATCTGACGATACGTACAGGGGCCAAAATATATTGTGATACTGTAGTAACAAAGATATATATGTAGTATTGTCGAGTACTTGACTCTGGTGTTGCAGAATATACAGACTACATGACTCTTGACGAAGTCGTAACTGCTTTCATTTGTTTTGAAACCAAAATATGTCCAAACATCAGCTTTAAAAGCTGCTGGAGTCGACTGTATCCTCTCGTCCCCAGACTATGGACCAGGATCTTACAGGATTTCAAAGTTTATTTAGCTGCTGATGACAGAATGACTGCTGCCAACTAGTGGCTGGAAGTTTAATTGCGACAGATAAATTAACAAACAGCTGTGTTAATTGTAAAAGAAATTGAATTTCAAACACACTTTACTGAACCATAACCCCACAAAAAACTATAGTATCACATAAATTTGGATTTGCAAGCCAAAAATGGAAGAATTTTTTTTTATATATCAGTTATTTGGTTAAATAAACGATACAGTGTTACGGAAAAGATGTCAATTGTCAAGATTTATAACCATATTGTTATTTTCTAACACCAATAGTACTGAGTATTCACCAACAAATAGAAATTAATTTTAGAATTTTGATATTTCCATTCATTTAAATAGGAGAACACACTGTTGTTGTTGTTGTTGTTACAGGATAATAGAAAATATGAACACATTTTAAACTGTTTTTATTAATGTTTACTTTAAATATCGGGCACAAGTATTATTGCATTACTATTTTTTTTTTATTCTTGGAGGTTCAATATATCTGAACTATCTCTTTGTTTGTCCTTTTTAATCAAACACTCACAGAGCAAATTCCTTAAACATCATTTGTACCATCATTAAAAGCCTCTTTCTTTTCTTATATTAAACACTGGCATCTTCAAAGGTCACAATATAATATATATAATATAAATACTAATAACTTGTCAGCCTTGAGTTCGACACATGTGAATTACACGTTGGCGCTTGTGTACACGATGATGTCATCGCGAGTCATTCAGTGAAAATGCAAAACTAACTTCATGCAAAAAAGATGAACTCAATCCACGCTCGGGTTGATATGCATGTTTTCTCTCTCACATGATAATCCAGACGTCCAAGATACACGTGAAAATCCATCCTCCGACGGAAAAAATAATTAAAGTAAGTATTAAATCACGTTTGAAAAGCCAGTAATCCATGAAGATGAACTGAGACTCGTCTTTGTGGGACAATTTGTGAAATTAAAAGTGTGTTCATTGAGAAGTTAATATGGAAAATGACAAATAAACAAATGAGGAAACACACATTTTGAAGAAAATAATGAAATTAATAACTCAATTTTATTTGTTTTATTAACAACACTATTCTATAATAGTTAAGTCGTCACATGATCATTCATTTTCATTGCGAGAATCATGTGAAAATGTTTATTATTGTAGATTTATTTAGTGTATTTCTGAAGTGGAACCTTTACTGATATGTTGTCAATTCAAAAAGTATTTTTTTAACTGTCGCTGAGTTCTTTACCAAGTTGTACACGATGACAATTTAAAATAAATATCATAATAAGAGGCGAAACCTCGCGGGTGACAGTTTACCATGTTTACCGTCACACTTCGCGACGAAAACAAACCTGAAATTCCTGCTGTCAATCACCCGCCGCCGCTTCTTTTCTTCTGCTAAATGAGAGGTTCTGAACGTCGGCCTTTCATCCGGACCTCAGTGTGAGCGAGACAATGGTCCAATCATCCCTGACTATGGGTCGGCTGCAGGTGGTCAGGAGCGTCCTGCTGAGTCAGCACATTAGCTTGTCAAAAGGAGCAGATTAGGAACCCCCCCCCCGCCCTCACCCCTCTTTTTCTTTGAAGCCCAGCTGAGCTTCGACTTTTACCTCCTCTCGCAACGTATCCACTCGTCTCTCTCTCCGACCTCAAGATAATCACCGAAGGTCGAGAAGTTCATGAAGCGAGGATATAAACAACTAGTTCATCAGAAATAAACCAACTCGACCCTTCGAGGACCGGAGAGACAACTCGATACGACTCTCAAACTTCATGCGAGTGACCCTGAAAATATTGTCTCAGGTAAAATAATGATCCGACTTTGTTGTTGTTTTTCTCCTTTATGCTCCAACCGGGTGCGAATCGCCTGTGGGTAGAGCAGGAGGGCAACAATACAAGAGGATTCACATAAAAAATGCATCTTTAATCTATACGTGGAAGCATGAATATTTGATAAACAGCCACGTATAGATAAGTGTTTTACAGGTGATTATTACAGACACAGGGTGGAATACAATGGGGATCAAAACAAGGTGTTTGACAGACATCTGATTTAAAATATGAAAGACGAGAGCCACGCCGGGGGATCATCGATCGGGCGCCACAGAGGAGGCCGGTGGCAGCGATGCCAGATGTTGTGGGGTCGCGTGGAGGCGAGGGGTGAGAAGTTCAGCTGCAGATGTGCTGAGAGCAGAGTTTGATTTCATAACCAGAGTCTCATTTACAGGAGTGTATGAACGGTGATGTAAATAATGATTACTTACATCCATTGTCTACATTTGTATCAGTAAAGAATATGCTAGTTACCATTTTTTTCCATGCTTAATTCTAGCTACATTTGTATCAGTAAAGTATGCGCTAGCTATACTTGTTTCTCTATGCTAAATTGTAGCTAGATTTGTATCAGTAAAGTATGCGCTAGCTACACTTGTTTCTCTATGCTAAATTCTAGCTACATGTGTATCAATAAAGTATGCGCTAGCTACACTTGTTTCTCTATGCTAAATTCTAGCTACATGTGTATCAATAAAGTATGCGCTAGCTACACTTGTTTCTCTATGCTAAATTCTAGCTACATTTGTATCAATAAAGTATGCGCTAGCTACACTTGTTTCTCTATGCTAAATTCTAGCTACATTTGTATCAATAAAGTATGCGCTAGCTACACTTGTTTCTCTATGCTTAATTCTAGCTACATTTGTATCAGTAAAGTATGCGCTAGCTATACTTGTTTCTCTATGCTAAATTGTAGCTAGATTTGTATCAGTAAAGTATGCGCTAGCTACACTTGTTTCTCTATGCTAAATTCTAGCTACATGTGTATCAATAAAGTATGCGCTAGCTACACTTGTTTCTCTATGCTAAATTCTAGCTACATGTGTATCAATAAAGTATGCGCTAGCTACACTTGTTTCTCTATGCTAAATTCTAGCTACATTTGTATCAATAAAGTATGCGCTAGCTACACTTGTTTCTCTATGCTAAATTCTAGCTACATTTGTATCAGTAAAGTATGCGCTAGCTACACTTGTTTCTCTATGCTAAATTATAGCTACATTTGTATCAGTAGAGAATATGCTAGCTACGATTGTTTCTCTATGCTAAATTCTAGCTAGATTTGTATCAGTAAAGTATGCGCTAGCTACACTTGTTTCTCTATGCTAAATTCTAGTTACATTTGTATCAATAAAGTATGCGCTAGCTACACTTGTTTCTCTATGCTAAATTCTAGTTACATTTGTATCAATAAAGTATGCGCTAGCTACACTTGTTTCTCTATGCTAAATTCTAGCTACATTTGTATCAGTAAAGTATGCGCTAGCTACACTTGTTTCTCTATGCTAAATTCTAGCTAGATTTGTATCAGTAGAGAATATGCTAGCTACGATTGTTTCTCTATGCTAAATCCTAGCTAGATTTGTATCAGTAAAGTATGCGCTAGCTACAATTGTTTCTCTATGCTAAATTCTAACTACATTTGTATCAGTAAAGTATGTGCTAGCTACAATTGTTTCTCTATGCTAAATTCAAACTACATTTGTATCAGTAAAGTATGTGCTAGCTACAATTGTTTCTCTATGCTAAATTCTAGCTACATTTGTATCAGTAAAGTATGCGCTAGCTACAATTGATTATGTTAGCTATAAGCTAGCTACATTTGTTTCATTATACTATAGACTAACCACACTTTTTTCTGTAAGTTATATGCTAACTACGCTTGATAATGTTTGCTTTATGCTAGCTAAACTTGTTTCTTTATGCTATA
Source organism: Callionymus lyra (assembly GCF_982586985.1). Lineage (NCBI taxonomy): Eukaryota > Metazoa > Chordata > Actinopteri > Syngnathiformes > Callionymidae > Callionymus > Callionymus lyra. Next base: position 14,513,576 of record NC_141835.1, on the reverse strand, counting down.
GGCGAACCACACTTGTGTCTGTAAGTTATATGCTAGCTACACTTGATTCCTTATGCAAAAGGCTAACCACACTTGTTTCTGTTAGCGATATGCTAGCTATACTTGATTCCATTAGCGATATGCTAGCTACGCTTGTTTCAGTTAGTTATATGCTAGCTATACTTGATTCTGTTAGCAATATGCTAGCTACACTTGTTTCATTATACTCTAGGCTAATCACACTTGTTTCTGTAAATTCTATTCTAGCTACACTTGATTCTGTTAGCGATATGCTAGCTACACTTGTTTCTCCAAGTTATATTCTAGAAAACTGTGCAAACAACATGCTAGCTATACTTTATATATACTTTACTGTGAGTATAACTTAGCTAGTAGTGTAATACTTTCGCAAATTTGCTAACCCCAAACTATACTCACTTTTTTGTGAGCTAGCAACTACTTGAAAGCATTTTTCACAAGGTTTTGAAAAATGAGTAGTTTTTTTTTTGTTTGTTTATTATCTGCTAGCTCTGCTCATTTCTCTTAACTATCAACTTGTTAAAATCGTTTCTGTAAACTACCTATGAGTCAAAAGATTATTTTGAACTACCTACCTGCTCTTTGTTAGCAATCTACAACCTGAAACTTTATTTGCCTTCTAACCACAATGATACGTTTAAACTGAGAGAACAATAAGGTAGATGGCTACACATAAAAAAAAAACCACAACACCTTTTATTGTTTGCATAAACCGATAATTAAACATAAATATAACAACATATAAAGTGTTCTGAATAATGTCTACATTTGCGATGCATCGCGTCTCTCAACCCCAGTAAACATGCTTTAGCGACGCTAACGTTTCACAACAACAGCCTTTTATTACGACTATATAGGTCGGCGGTGATTTAATATTCATCATATACATGTAAGAACAGCCATTAAACAAATGTATTGCGTGAATAATTTTGCGTTTATTCCTTGCCTGGCTCTGTTTTAAAACGGCAGTAGATCAGTCCGGACGGCAGTAAACGTTCATTCCCTCACAATTACCAGCGTTTGTTGATCCCAACGCTCCGCGGATGAATAAAACGAGTCCGTCATGAGGTATTACTTTAATAAACAACATGATCTCTCTTATTGATTCATTTTATAGCTCAATATGCTTTTTTTCAAATTAAATACAAATATATAGGTTTTTTTTAAACTGGCCCTTTAAAAGAAAACAATGAGATTTTACTTTTGGAAACAACTTCTAGTAAGACTTTAATGCCTCCAGGATATTATTTGTGCTGATGGATTTTCATTTTCCAAATTGTCTCCCCACTTGAAAGGAGACCCCCGTCACCTCCATTAATAATTGACACTTTAATACATTCCCTTCTCCTCGTGGCGGAGCGGATTCTTTGATGTGCGCCGTGTTGTTTTTTATCAGCGGCGTGCGGCGAATCGATTGGCGAGCTGATAGCAGCACAATCAAAGGGAATCCCGTCGGGGGGGGCAGTCAGCAGCCGGTCATGCATCATACTCCTGGAATGTGGTCAAGTGCTCGTCCGACTCGCCACATCTGGCTTGTCTTTCCTTCGCCGCTGCTTATCTGGGTTAAATATTCACACAAAGCTGTCGGGATGACATCATTGGCGGGCGCCGCGGCAGGAGGGGGGAAACCACCGCGGGGGCTTCTAACAAAGGAAATATAACGTTGTGCCGCTTCCATCTCTTTGTCAAGTCGAGGAGATCAGATCTTTCTAAATATTTAAAGGGATTTATTACTGTTTAATTAAGCCTTTCAGGGAGGATCTTGGAGATCGATTCCCAAATCCATATCTCGACGCTGTTGCACTCAACGCTGGTTGAAACTAAACAAAACTAGTTCAGAAGTTCAGTTTGTACTATAACAATTATTTGATTTAAGTAAACGTTGTGACCTGTTGTTATTCTTTGTATCCCCCATCTTTGACATTCTTCGTCCAATACTCACACACAGAATAAAATATAGAAACCTTAAAAAGCATCTGGAAGAAAGAACAACAAAAGGGAGGTCAACGTTGCCACAACAGGAGAGACGATCTGACACCACGGACTGGAACCAGGGAGCTTAAGTAGTTACAGTCGGTCCTGATTGTAGATTGGGTCCGGCTCGATGTCATGATCTGTGAATGGGAGTGAGCACGGAGAGGAAGTCCAACAAAATAAAAGCAGTATAAAAACAGAACATTATTAATCTTTTGTTCGGTAATAGCGATGACGACTGTTACAGTAACAAAACATTTCTCGGGGTTTGAGATGTTAAAAAGCTTCAACTATTTTTTTTTAAAGTTGCGCAAAATAAAAATAAAAAAAGTATTTATATTTGTCGTTTTACTTGTTTCTTAATAGCATTAATAGCGCAAAAGCTACTACTGTAATAGTAACATTTCTACTAATGTTACTATTAGATATTTGACTTGTATAGCAGAAATAATTGGCCTGAACTGATCATGTAACTGGGTATTCGTGGCGATTGCGTAAAAACTATATATGAGTAATCAAGGCACGGAAGTATATCAGTGAAATATTAAATGATTGAATTTCAAACTTCAAACGTTGAAACTTTGAATTCCTTTTTTTAGATTTGGATTTCATTTCAGGCGTTTCATTTAAAAATATATATATATATCATTCAATCCAAAAGTTTAAAAATATTGTCTTTTTTTTATTTGTAAACTTTTAAATTCGATTAAAAAATGTTGTTATAATGACATCAATTACCAAAATAGTATTGACCTACTTCATCGAACTTTTAGCCAATCATGAGACGCTCAGACAGTCATGTGACCGTTCAATCAGGTATTACTTCATTTAAAAGGCTAAGAAGGAAAAAATATAGAATTTAGAAAATGTATTTTTGAATGGTTGGCATTAGAATATCATACTTTATGTTTGAGAAAATATATTCATTATGAAATTATTGAATTTTCGTTTTTTAATCAAAACATATTCAGCCTTTAATATATAAATGATTTAATTCAGTTATTCAATAAAATTCAATTAGATATACAAATAATATAAAAAAATTGTGTCTATAAATGTTATATTTGAAAAATACTACCTTCAAAAGTATTTTTCGTCATCTCATCGATAAGGGTTGTCGGTGTTAAAGTCTTTGTCTATAGTCTTGACGAACCGAACAAAAGGTGAACACAACGTCATTAAAATTCCGATCTTCTATTTGTATCGGATTTGTGTCTCGGGCTCGTTACGAAAGAAGCCAGACGCTGTCAGACACATTTCTGAATTCATCTCGTACGTTCGAGTCGAGCCAGAGGACGGCATCGATTGCCACTCGACACCGATCGTGGAAAGCACTCACCAAGAAAAACGCGACGCTCGCTCATATCCTATTTACCCGCTCGAATAATGGCCGTCGGAGCCAGAAGACGAACTCCATTTTCACTTAGAGACCATTAGACTCTTTCCATCATCAATATCTCATAAGTGGGTCTCGCTCGCTCATGACCGGTCCAGGACGATGATGATGATGATGATGATGATGATGACGACTCGTCCAGTGTGACTGACGGCACTTTTGTTTTCCGTGGATTAAGCAATCTGACTTCATCGCCGTCCACCAGGGGGTTCACGTAACGCCGGCTGGAGGTCACTCCCGTGACCCCGCCTCGTCCAGAACCAGGTCTTCTTGACCAGAGCGTAAATTTTTAATGAAATATACATTAAGAGGAAAAATCAGCTGATATCTCAGCAGCTTCACGTCGAACCATTGATTCACTGCTGGATTCATTGTTGACATAAATCCTGGATTATTTGTCAACAGGATGATGTGTTTATTCCATGAGATTAAGAGGTAACTACATCTCCTGGATGACTGGCAGGTAATGACTTGTGTACGTGACGGCGGACGACTTTCTCTCTGCGGGCCCGTCTGTGACGAGAAAGGAGACCCGAGCGTGTCTGAGATCACAGGACGATCACTCACCCCGGGCTCAAATGACACCCAAATGCTTTGTTTACACATCCACAGCCGAGCCGGTGGCCCTGCAGCAGCAGACCGTCGCTTCCGTCACTGAGAAAACGCCGTCAACGCAGAGTCAGCATGACTTTTTATTTCATGCTTGTGTCGTCTGATATGATGTCACCGTTTTTTTGACCGATTTGAGTTAAAAATCTGAGCGTTTTTCTGTCTTTTTTGTGCCTCAGTTTGTTTTTTATTGTAAAGAAATCCGAAATATTTTATCGGACTCCTGAAGAGAAGTGGAAGATGAAGAAAAATAAATTGAGAGGTTAAAACGCATCTTAAGAAGTTAAAAAAAAGATCTTAAGAAGTTGAAAAAGATCTTAAGAAGTTGAAACAGATCATAAGGAGTTAAAAAAAAAGAAAGATTAAGAAGTTTAAAAAGATCTTAAGAAGTTAAAAAATATATATCTTAAGAAGTTAAAAAATATATATCTTAAGAAGTTTAAAAAGATCTTAAGAAGTTAAAAAAATATATCTTAAGAAGTTAAAAAATAGATCTTAAGTAGTTGAAAAAGATCATAAGGAATTAAAAAAATATCTTAAGAAGTTTGAAAAATATCTTAAGAAGTTGAAACAGATCATAAGGAGTTAAAAAAAAAAAATATTAAGAAGTTTAAAAAGATCTTAAGAAGTTAAAAAAATATATCTTAAGAAGTTAAAAAAATATATATCTTGAGAAGTTTAAAAAGATCTTGAGAAGTTAAAAAAATATATCTTAAGAAGTTTGAAAAATATCTTAAGAAGTTGAAACAGATCATAAGGAGTTAAAAAAATAAATATTAAGATGTTAAAAAAGATCTTAAGAAGTTTGAAAAATATCTTAAGAAGTTGAAACAGATCATAAGGAGTTAAAAAATATATCTTAAGAAGTTTAAAAAGATCTTAAGAAGTTAAAAAAAATATATCTTAAGAATTTTAAAAAGATCATAAGGAGTTAAAAAAAATATCTTAAGAAGTTTGAAAAATATCTTAAGAAGTTGAAACAGATCATAAGGAGTTAAAACAAATAAATATTAAGAAGTTTAAAAGATCTTAAGAAGTTAAAAAATATATATCTTAAGAAGTTAAAAAATATATATCTTAAGAAGTTTAAAAAGATCTTAAGAAGTTAAAAAATATATATCTTAAGAAGTTTAAAAAGATCTTGAGAAGTTAAAAAAATATATCTTAAGAATTTTAAAAAGATCATAAGGAGTTAAAAAAAATATCTTGAGAAGTTTGAAAAATATCTTAAGAAGTTGAAACAGATCATAAGGAGTTAAAAAATATATATATTAAGAAGTTTAAAAAGATCTTAAGAAGTTAAAAAAATATATCTTAAGAAGTTAAAAAAATATATATATCTTGAGAAGTTTAAAAAGATCTTGAGAAGTTAAAAAAATATATCTTAAGAATTTTAAAAAGATCATAAGGAGTTAAAAAAAATATCTTAAGAAGTTTGAAAAATATCTTAAGAAGTTGAAACAGATCATAAGGAGTTAAAAAAATAAATATTAAGATGTTTAAAAATATCTTAAGAACTTTGAAAAATATCTTAAGAAGTTGAAACAGATCATAAGGAGTTAAAAAAATAAATATTAAGAAGTTTAAAAAGATCTTAAGAAGTTAAAAAATATATATCTTAAGAAGTTTAAAAATATATATCTTAAGAAGTTTAAAAAGATCTTAAGAAGTTAAAAAAATATATCTTAAGAATTTTAAAAAGATCATAAGGAGTTAAAAAAAATATCTTAAGAAGTTTGAAAAATATCTTAAGAAGTTGAAACAGATCATAAGGAGTTAAAAAAATAAATATTAAGAAGTTAAAAAAGATCTTAAGAAGTTAAAAAAATATATCTTAAGAAGTTAAAAAATGTATATCTTAAGAAGTTTAAAAAGATCCTAAGAAGTTAAAAAATATATATCTTAAGAAGTTTAAAAAGATCTTAAGAAGTTAAAAAAATATATCTTAAGAAGTTTAAAAAGATCTTGAGAAGTTAAAAAAATATATCTTAAGAAGTTTGAAAAATATCTTAAGAAGTTGAAACAGATCATAAGGAGTTAAAAAAATAAATATTAAGAAGTTTAAAAAGATCTTAAGAAGTTAAAAAAATATATCTTAAGAAGTTAAAAAAATATATCTTAAGAAGTTTAAAAAGATCTTAAGAAGTTAAAAAAGATCTTAAGATGTTATTACAAGTTTCAAGATGTTATAAAACAACTTGAGAAGTTAAAAATGGCCTTGAGAAGTAAAAGAAAACCTCAAGAAGTTTAAAAGATCTTAATATGTTTAAAAAAAGATCTTAAGAAGTTGAAAAAGATCTTACGAAGTTATTACCAGTTTCAAGATGTTATAAAATATCTTAAGAAGTTGAAAAAGATCATAAGGAGTTGAAAAAAATATTAAGAAGTTTGAAAAAGATCTTAATAAGTTGAAACAGATCAGAAGGAGTTAAAAAAAATCTTAAGAAGTTGAAAAATATCTTAAGAAGTTAAAAAAGATCTTAAGATGTTAAAAAAAAATTCTTAAGAAGTTGAAAAAGATCTTAAGAAGTTATTACAAGTTTCAAGATGTTATAAAACAACTTGAGAAGTTAAAAATGGCCTTGAGAAGTAAAAGAAAACCTCAAGAAGTTTAAAAGATCTTAATATGTTAAAAAAGGTCTTAAGAAGTTTGAAAAATATCTTAAGAAGTTGAAACAGATCATAAGGAGTTAAAAAAATTAATATTAAGAAGATTAAAAAGATCTTAAGAAGTTAAAAAAATATATCTTAAGAAGTTTAAAAACATCTTAAGAAGTTAAAAAATATATATCTTAAGAAGTTAAAAAAGAATCTTAAAAAGTTGAAAAAGATGTTAAGAAGATGAAAAAGATCTTAACAAGTTATAACAAGTATCAAGATTTTACAAAACATCTTGCGAAGTTAAAAATGGCCTTGAGAAGTAAAAAAAAACCTCAAGAAGTTTAAAAGCTCTTAAGATGTTAAAAAAAGAGGTGAAGAATATCTTGAGAAATTCAAAAAACTACATCTTAAGAAGTTAAAAAAACATCGTAAGAACTTAAAAAAGATCTTAAGAGATCAAGAATATCTTGAGAAATTCAAAAACCATCTCAAGAAGTTAAAAATAGATCTTAAGAAGTTAAAACAACTTTAAAGATGTTGTTAAACATCTTATGAAGTTAAAAATGGCCTTGAGAAGTAAAAAATATATAGTATAAATCCCAAGAAGTTTTAAAGATCTTAAGATGTTAAAAAGATCTTAAGAGGTGGAGAATATCTTAAGAAATTCAAAAAACATCTTAAGAAGTAAAGAAAAATTCTTGAGATTTGAAAAAAGTCTCTAGAAGTTTAAAAAGATATAAGGATGTTAAAAACACCTTGAGAACTTGCAGAAGATCCTAAGAAAAAAAAAAAACATCTCAAGAAGTTAAAAAAGATCTCAAGAAGTTTAAAAAGATCTGAAAAAGTAAAAAAGATCTAAGGATGTTAAAAAGATCTCAAGAAGTTAAAAAAGACCTAAGGATGCTAAAAAACACCTTGAGAACTTTAGAGTTTAAAAATATCTTGAGAAATTCAAAAGAACATCTCAAGAAGTTAAAAAACATCTTAATAAGTTAAAAAACATCTGAAGAAGTCAAATATGTTTTTGGCAGCCTACATAGTCAAAAGAATCTTGCAAAATACGACTTGTCAGTGAAACTACTAGTAAAACATCTTGCCCTCAAGATCAATTCTCGATGAGGAAACATCGCGAATGAAACATCGATTCAGAAAAGGATTTGCAACAAACATGTCGTCTTGCAACTGTTATCTGCTCGAGGTGTCTCTCAATCATGCAATATTCATATATTCTCTCAAGAACCGATCGTGTTTCCTTGTACTTGAGGCCGAGCTCGAAGTAAAAGTCAATGAACCGCTCCATTGCTGAACACATTGATCCAGAATTTCTGAAGATATTTTTTACTTCACCAGATCTTTTTTTCTGTCTTCCATGTCCTCACCATGAACTTTCAGACTGTAGGCAACACTCAAAGACAGCAGAATATAATAATAACAGAAGAATAACATGTACTTTATGGCGCATTCTTTGCTTTTTAATCTTTTGTTCTTCCATTAATTAATTAATATAAATTGAAAAAGAAAAGTCAAATTCAATTGATTACTTATAGATATAACTGAGCCCCAGAGGATGAACTTCTTAGTCAATTGTTTGCCAGAAATCAAACAATAGATGGAGAGAAAACACTTTTCAGGCCAGTCTGTCAAACTGAGCCTGAGAAACCTGGGTGTTGTATTTGATAAAGACATGTCTCTAGTTCAACACTGCAGAAAACTGACCAGAAACTATTTCCTTCAACTGAGAAAACTCTCTAAACTTAGGAAAATGTTGTCACAACACGATCTGGAGCTTATAATCCATGCGTTTGTATCTTCTGGTGTATACTATTGTAACAGTTTATTTTGGAGTCTAAACAAGAAGGAGCTGTCTCGCAAGAAGTTAATACAAAACACAGCGAGAATTCTGAGCCGCTCTAGTAGAAGAACTCACATTTCCCCGATCCTTAAAACTCTTCACTGGCTGCCAGTTTCTTTCAGGATTCATTTTAAATTCTGGTTCTTACTTTCAGATCTATTCATGGTCAGACTCCTCCTTACATCAATGATCTGATCCAGACTCCTGTGTTTATCTTGTGTTGTCTTCGCCTTTTAGAGTTTTTGAATTTTATGTGTTTTTAACTGTGTAATGCTTTTGATTGTTCAAGCGCTTTGTGACCCTGGTCTAGAAATGCGCTTTACAAATAACTATTACTTACTTACTTACTTACTTATAGTTTATTAGTGTCAACAATTATTGTAAACTTATCACTTATAAATGTTTTTTTCTTTTCATTATAATGATTATGTTTTAAGTTTTTTAAATACAGAACAGAAATCCTTATTTTCCTTTATTGACAACAAAACTGTCAAATTAACCCTTTATTCCAAAATAGCAATGAAAGAAAAGAAAAATAACGTGAAAATAAAAATGCAACTATATAAAAAGTAGCATTGAAAGCTATTATAAACCCTAATACATTATTGTGATAATAAGAATATTCAAAATAATTCAGCGTAATTAAATATATGAATTGATCATTTTTACATAAATTAAATCAAATTATAACATATATATAGATATATATTTTTTACCTTAAAAAATGTGTCTATTTTCTCCAAATATTAAGGAATTTGTTGGATTGTGAGAATGTTTTTCTTTTCCATTGAAAATATATCGTTTTTTTAAAGCATTCTTCTAGAATAAAAGAATAATAGAGAATTAATGTTGACTGAAAATGTTATATAACCACTGCTACGCATGTGCATTAAAAGCATCATTTGACTTTCCTCGTGACACGTTTTTACACGGCGCTAAAAATACACCGAAGCTCTATTGAATTACGGGCTTTCCGGTTTTCCCCAAAGTCTGCCGAGGGTTTGTTGGATGAGTCACTGGTGGCGCTGGTCCGACACCAGGCCCTGGTACTTTCCTCGCAACTGACTAGTGTGGATTCCAAGTACGTGCCTCTTTCTAGGATAACTTCCTGTTCAATAATAATCAATAATCAAAGCATAAAGTTCAGTGTGACGTGTTGATTGACATCTCTAAAGAGATGTGGACGGTGATGTGTTTTTTGTTTAATGGCTCCTGCATCTTTCAGCAGCTCCTCCGGTTTCAGCTGGCGGCCGTCCTGGAACTGGACGAACAAGTGTCGTGATAATTATCCACGTTGTTAAGTACAAATCATAAGCGGAGGAATTCAACCGTCGACCCTTCTCTCGCGCGCAAACAAGGTGAAAACCCGACACTGTTCACAAGTCGAAAAGCATGACTCAGCCGATCCAGTTTCACCTGCATGGCGAGAACACGAAAGTCATATTTGGAGATCAGACGGCGCTGTGACATCATCGCCGCCGTGACCCGACAACAAACCTGCACTCGTTTGCAGGATAAAGGATTAACTTCCTCTTTGCTCTTCGTGCTCTTTGAACCGGAAAAGACTTGAAAGAGTTGCTGAGAAAGCATGAATTCGGGGGGTTCTCATCAAAGAGTTCTTCACCCCCTTTTAAACTCTTCATGCTTTGTTTGGGACTTTCTTATCAGACTTGTCTCTTGGTTGGTGGACAGAAAAACGAAAGTGACATTGAGAGAAGATGAGTCGTTTGCTCTGGTTTGAAGAGGTTGCCGTGGTAACTACTATGACACATGAGAGGTGTTAATAAAGTTGTGAAAGTACAAAAAAGCACCCGGAATTTAACTCAACACTTCAATTTGAATACATCTTAACGTTTTTAAGTTATTATTAATCATTTTCAATTAAAAAAATAAATGTTTTCTTCATTTATTTTAGCTGTTTTAACAAGTCAGTTAACAAAAAAAAGTGTTAAATCATGGAATTTAAAAATAAAAATCCATCAATATGTATTCTTTCTTTGGAATTGGGAACAATTTAACTTCCTCAGGGGCCACTTTATAAATGTGACTTTAAGTGGCCCTCAGGCCAATAGAAAAATGGAATAGAGCATAAAAATAAACGGACAAAAAAGATCCTAATGATAAAAAAACAAGCTAAATAAGCTAAACAGATGAAATATAATAAAGTCATTTTTATTTGTGAAGGCTTTTCCTTGGAACTCCTGTGTTGTTCTCAGTATTTCTTGACCTTTAAAGTATATATTTTATTGAGAATTGTTTTGATTGTTTAAGCGCTTTGTGACCCTGGTCTGGAAAAGTGCTATATAAATACAAATGACTTACTTACTTTTCTAAGAATTGACTAAACCATTTTTTTGAGGAAAAACAAGTACTCGCAAAAATGACAAGTAAAGAAAAAGGAAAGTGGAGCAAAGAAAAGGTAATTTTCTTGTTATATGATGAAATGATTAATACAAAGTTGTCAAATATCTATCAGAGAACCTGGTCATATTTGGCGTCCGGTGGTGCAGCAGGAGCAAAGAAGCCCAGACATTCCTTTGTCTCGACAACTCCGCTAGCTTGTTAGAATACAAGGGGATTCCCAGGTCAGGTCCTGGGTCTGCCCCGGGGAAATATCCCCAGGATGCAACACAAAAATATTTTTTCAACCAATTGAACAATGTGAGATAAAAAAAAATATTGTTTCAAACAATATTCATGCAACTGAGATTAATTCATTTTCTACAGTTTATAAATAAATAAACACAATCTTTGCAACAAGTATGTTTTATAAAATGTGGAAAATGGTTGATGATGATGTAAAAACTATAATTTTACTATTTTAATTCCTATAGTTTAATTATAAATATGATTGATGGCTTTTTCTCTCCCATTTTTATAATATTACAAAGATAAATTAAGGCTATGAGACTTTATTTTATTAGCTTTGTTTTCGGAACTTATATTTAGCTTTTACACTCCTTAATGTTTTTGTATTATGGCCCCTAAATGCAGTCACTTTTAAAAATGTGGCCCCAGAAGGAATGGAAAAATTTGAATTTAAATGTATGTATGTTTGAATGTATTATTTTCAATTTATTCCAACAAAAAAAAATGAAAAGTAAAATTATAAACAATATAAAGTTACCAGATTTCTAATAGATTTAAACACACAAAATTGGCACATGCTCAAAAGCACTAAAGCATCTTAAGAGGAAAGCGTAACGAAGATTATCAGTGACATCAGAATATTGTGAATTTGAAAGGTTGAATTTTGTTATATTTGAATAACATTTTTTAATTTTTTTATTTTTTATTTGAAGCCTTTTTAATTCAATGTAAACATTTTTTATGTTTATGCATGATTGGCTGAAAGTGGCTCGGTACTCGTTTGCGTTTATGTTGAATTCGATTTTTATTATTAAATTTAAGACTTTCTTTTTAAATATTTAATTTTAAAGGCTTTGAATTTTTTAATATTTAATTTAAAAGGCTTCGATTTTTTTTTAAATATTGAATTTAAAAGGCTTCGGGTTTTTTTTATATTGAATTAAAAAATATTAGATTTTTTTTTATATTTAATTAAAAAGTCTTCAATTTTTTAAAATATGTAATTTAAAAGGCTACATTTTTTTATATTTAATTAAAAAGTCTTCAATTTTTTTAAATATTTAATTTAAAAGGCTACATTTTTTTATATTTAATTTAAAAGTCTTCAAATCTTTTAATATTGAATTAAAAAGGCTTAGATTAATTTACATAGAATTAAAATGGCTTTGAATTTTTTTATATTGAATTTAAAAGTCTGCAATTTTTTTAAATATTTAATTTAAAAGGCTACTTTTTTTATATTGAATTAAAAAGGCTTCAAATCTTTTAATATTGAATTAAAAAGGCTTAGATTAACTTATATAGAATTAAAAAGGCTTTGAATTTTTTTTATATTGAATTTAAAAAGGCTTCGAATTTTTTAAACATGTAATTAAAAAAGGCTTCGATTTAAAAATAAATAAATATTGAATTTAAAAGGCTACGAATTAAAAAATATTGAAAAATTGAAATTAAAATTAAAATATAACAAATTCAACCTTTCAATATTTATAACATCAATAATTCAAACAATATTCTGATGTCACTGATTTACTTCCATAAAAACCGACATTTTGAGTCTAAAGAAAAGTGAATAGAGAATGAAATAATACAAATTAAATAAAAAAGAGAATAAAATATCAGGATATAGAGAAACCAACTTATATTTTTGACCAAAGGTTCTCTATGGAGAGTTTCCTCTTGGTTCTCCTGACTCTCCATCAGTCGTTACCTAAGAGCGTCATATCAGGTGAGCTCTGTCTCTTCCTACATTGTCGCAGGATAATGAAGAGCGATTAAATATGAATGCTAAGTTCATGGTAACATATTATATCTATTTATTTCATTTGTATTAATCCAGTTATTTATTCTCTAATGGAACCACCACAAATTCCTGTGTTGAGTTCACAGCTCTGGTGAGTACAATTATCTTCAGGTTTTGTTCACGAGTAACGGTGAAGTCTGAAATTGACTTGAATTGAATTTAAAATTGTGTTGGTTCTGACATGAGTGGTGCTTTTTGGTTGTTTTTTTAATATTGAATTTAAAAGGCTTCACATTTTTTAAATATGTAATTTAAAAGGCTACATTTTTTTTATATTGAATTAAAAAGGCTTCAAATCTTTTAATATTGAATTGAAAAGGCTTTGAATTATTTAATATTGAATTGAAAAATGCTTCAATTCTTTTCAATATTGAATTTAAAAGGCTTTTAATTTTTTAATATTGAATTTAAAAAGGCTTCGAATTTTTTTTTAACATGTAATTAAAAAAAGGCTTCGATTTAAAAATATATAAATATTGAATTTAAAAGGCTACGAATTAAAAAATATTGAACAGTTGAAATTAAAATATAACAAATTCAACCTTTCAATAGTTGAAACATTAAATTCAACCATTCAATATTCTGATGTCACTGATGTACTTCCATAAAAGCGACATTTTGAGTCAAAAGAAAAGTGAATAGAGAATGAAATAATACAAATTAAATAAAAAAGAGAATAAAATATCAGGATATAGAGAAACCAACTTATATTTTTGACCAAAGGTTCTCTATGGAGAGTTTCCTCTTGGTTCTCCTGACTCTCCATCAGTCGTTACCTAAGAGCGTCATATCAGGTGAGCTCCGTCTCTTCCTACATTGTCGCAGGATAATGAAGAGCGATTAAATATGAATGCTAAGTGTTGCAGCTCAAAGCTGAAACAGGATCTATTCTGGTCCAGGGGCAGCATGATTAGTAGCTGCTGATGGATGCCATTACCAGCCCCTGAAGCCGGACCCCCTCACAGCAGGACGCCTCTGAGCCATGGACAGTTAATTAAGTTTCAGATGAATCAATGCCTGTACAGCTGTGACGCCATTGTTGTCACACATGGTCGCGTCTGACACACACACAGGGAACAAAGAAGACAAACGTAATTAAATAAATGAACCTTTTTTATTACCTTAAAGTCGACAAATGCTTTATAACGTCAAAGATAAAAACAAACGATAGGTTCCACCTTAACTTTGTTTAGAACACAACTTGCCAGATGAGGATTTGCTGTTTGCTAAGTGTTTGAGTCATTAATATTATTTAATTGAATTGATGTTTTTATTTAAATTAAATGTATTGTTTATTTTTATCATTAATATTATTTTTATTTTTATTTTATGTATGTATTTTTTTTATTTAATTATGTTTGTGCCAGTTCATGGTAATATTTTTTATTTTATGAATCACTATTTATTTCATTAGTATTATTTCAGTTATTTATTCTCTAATGCAACCACAACAAATTCCCGTGTTGAGTTCACAGCTCTGGTAATCGTTTGTGATGTTCTCAGTATTATCTTGATCTTTAAAGTATGTACTTTTTTGAGTATTGTTTTGGTTGTTTAAGCGCTTTGTGACCCTGGTCTCGAAAAGCGCTATATAAATAAATATTACTTACTTACTATGATGGCGATGAGTGAGTACAATTATCTTCGGGTTTTGTTCACGAGTGACGGTGAAATCTGAAATTGTGTTGGTTCTGACATGAGTTGTGCTTTTTGGTTGTTTTTTGGGTGGGAGATTATGCAAAAAATGTAGGTGGAATATATTTTTATTTTTTAATTATAATAATTAATAATTAATTTAGATGTTTTGTATTTATTTGACTTGATTTTTATTCATTTATTTATATTAATTATATATTGGAATTTTTTACTTTATTTGTTTTCATTCATTTTATTTATTTTATCATTTTAAGGTAATGTATATTATTTTATGAATCTCTTTTTATAGCATTTTATTTTGTTTAATTGCTGTCCAAGTATCTTGGGCTCTTGCTCACGAGTGAGGATGAAGTGGTAATTGAACTGTTTTAGAAAGAGCTGAGCCAAAAGGTAAAAGCTCTTGATTTGTTTCCATTTGCAAAACAATTTTAAACTTTTATTGCTAGTGACATAAGTGGTGAGTTTTTTTGGTGCTTCATTTTCATGTTAAAATCTTCATCTAAATCTTTATTTGTTGTCTCTTGATAATTGAACTCTAAGCTAATGGCTACGGCAAACATTTTACCTGAAAAAAAAAAAAAAAATTAAGTAAAAAATTGGGTAAGCAAAAGTTAGCAACAATAACTTATAAAACCTGAATGATATCATTACTTTGACGCTGGCTTGGGCATCTTACTTGGCTGCTTCCTCGACAGCGCCTTCACTTCAATCCAACAAGTATCAAAAGAAAATCTTCCTCCCTGTTTTCTGATGGAAGTTTTTTGTGACAGCCTCGGGCGCCGCCGTGAAACGACACCTCATCTTTCTTTTTGGTTATAATTGTTTAATGATCGCCGCCATTAAATATTTACTCTCAGGTTATTTGATGTATTTTCTGAAGACAGCCACCGGGGGAGCCGCTGTTGAAATCATGATGAAAATCCTGCAGAAAAAAAAAAACAAGCATATCCACATTTTCAAAGAGCAGTGTGACGCCCGCTCCGAGGGTTTGTTTTCTCCTTTGAGGCGTCACAACTCGGGCGCTTTCATGACCACATCTTTCCGAGGCTTCATCCCTTCTTTTTTCTCTCTCTCTCTACTTCAGGCCCAGTGGTGTCCACAGCTGTTAGAACAGCCAGATTATCTTCCTTTGTGTCGAAGCTGTTGCTACACACTCTTTAAAGCTGAGGGAAGAACCAGCGTGATGCACCAGTTACACTCATTAATGGAAGCCTTTCGGATCTTTTCAGATTCCATCGATTGTTCCGGTGAAAGCATCACCTGCAGTCTGTGAACCCGTGAACTTGAAGGAAGAGCCTGAACCCAGAACCGCTGTCACGGAGACGTGTCCTGCTGGGAAGATGAAACGAAGGAGTCCCTAAAGCGAGGGTCAGTGTACACAAGCTTCTCGTTTGAGCGGGGACCCCCGCCTGCAGGAATTAATGAAGCCATGAATTAAACATGTCCGGCAATTAAACAAAACTTGGGCTGGTTTCAGTTAAAACACTGAAATATTAAGTAAACAGGATTTTTTGCCAGCAGCGGGAGAAAAACACAAAGAAACCAGAGAAATCAAAAGAAACCACTGCAGTATTGGTTTCTTTAAACATTAAAAAAAACATCAAAGGTCCCCAAACTACTACATGAACATTACCAGAGACACGTTTTATATACAACCTTTATTGTCATATTTACAAGTATATAAACCCAAAAGAGAAGCTTATTTAATTGGCTACTGGTTAATATCTCATCAGTATTCTTCACACACATGTGAAGTTTAAAATATATATGATTTAATTAATAATTTCTTTGGGAAATTTACCGTAAAGTTTAGCGAGAACTCTCCAGATTTAAGTTTGGCTCAAGAGTGGTGCTGTTATGACGCCTTTTGTGGCTTCTGATTGGTTCATGTTGTTTTAGGCCTTCCGTGATTGGCTAGATTCACGCAAAACCGGAACAATGTTTATTATGGCGAAAAGTAAGTAAGTCATTTATATTTATAGAGCGCTTTTCCAGACCAGGGTCACAAAGCGCTTAAACAATCAAAACAATATTCAATAAAATATAATTAAAAGGTCAACATAACTCCGAGAACAACACAGGAGTTCCATAAAATCAAGGAAAAGATCAATATTGAGTATTTAATGGGTCAATATAAGCGTGAGAAAAACAAATAATATTTTATTTAAGGTCAACATTTAGTTTTAAAATATTCTATTGTATTTTTTATAAGTCTTATCTCTTTTTTATACATTTAAAATTACAACTGTTTATGGTCTTGATTTTATCTGTTGATAAAGTCCATACGCTTTACCTTTGCGACACAATCCTCAGTTACTTTGTTGTAAAAGTCCTCCTTATTTTTTTCATTTTACTTTTGCTTAAGTCTCTCTCTAACGAGATGTGACATAGTTTGAGGAGGCACATTAGTTTGTGCCTCCAACTTTGCCTTTTCACTGCGGTGGTATTTCCGATCAGTAAAACTAAATAATTCCCTTACAAACATTAAACTTTAAATGCGTCAGCGAGATGTATCTGTGAGCATTATATTGGCGAAATTCAGAGATACAGCAACCTACGTGCGTCAATTGCATGTATCAACGCAGTTTTTGATGGATTGCGCATTGAGAAGTGAGGCACTGCCTCCCCTGACCGCACATACCTAATACAGTGCATGACAAAAGTATAGACCCATCTATTATAACGGGTACCTTTCTTTTTCAGAGTGGCTAAATAAGAATCAAGACTGTCTTGTTCTGTCTCAAATCGCACACTTCACTAAGTGCACTGCTTTACAGTGTACTTGAAGACAGTGCATGTACCTGAATTCAGACAAGGTAGTACTGTCTCAAATCAAACACTGCTGCTATACACTTACGGAAAATTACTTGACAGCTTCTTCTTTTACTACTTTTTAAAGCTGATCGCAACCGGCCGTTGGAACACTATTGCTGACAATGCTTTTCGCCAATATTAAGTTGTGTTTCATTGTGTTATTATTGTTGTTTGGTTGCTTTGTGGTTAAATCACTGTTTCCTCGAGACATTTACGCCGGTATCTCCCCCGAAGACGCGTCGTCAGTGACGTTACTTCCATTTAGCGACGTAGCATCTACGTCACCAAGATGGCGGACGTTAAGGGTGGAAAGTGTCCATCGATCTGCTCACACACTTCTGTACTGAAAATATTTAGTGTAAGTGCAATTTATCACAGATAGATAATGTAAAAAAATGATTTTGTATTTATTTATATCATTCATTACTCAGAAAAAAGGGCATTAATATACAATAAAATCTTAATTTCAGCATATTTTGCTTGATTTTATTAGTGTTCCCGTTATTTTCAGGCTTCTTTATTTTCTGCTCGACGACTCCTTGAAACATGTTTCAGGATCTAGAGGAGCCGACCTTCATCTTTCCAGAAACATGGAGGGTTTAAAAAAATAACAGTGATATGTCTCAAATCACATACTTCTCTTAGTGCACTGGCAGTTAGTATGCATCAGGTTAGTGTACGTACTAGCAAGTACGCAAATCCTGGACAGACAGTACGTTTCAAATCAAACACTGCGGCTTCGCACTAACCGGAAATGACGCGACAGCTTCTTCTTCTACTACTATTTAACCATGATTTCAACCAGTTGTAGGAACACTAGCGACACCTGCTGGCAGCACTTTTGCAAGTTTGAATCAAGAAATATGAGAAACGAAATATTGGCGAGATATTTACGCCGGTATCAGCACCGAAGACGTGTCATCCTCCTACTGCTGGCTGGAAATACACATGTAAGTATATGCATATATATATATAGATATATAGATATATGTGAGGTGACTTCCGTTTACAAAGTCAACGTCACTAAGATGGCGGCTGTTTATGGTAGAAAGTATCCATCGATCCATACTCAGTTTCGTGTACAACAATTTAGTGTGCATGGTGCGCTACATTTTGCATACTAAGTCAAGAATTGAGATGCACTTATGCACTAAAAAGTTTAAGTACGTAAGTATGCGATCTGTGTACAGCTCATGTTACGCCGGCGTCCATCAGACGTGACTTGTTGTTGTTGAATAAACGTATATTCTGGTCCACATTAACCTGATCAAATGTGAGGTTTAAGCTGCGCCCGGTTTAACGTGAAGGTCTCGTCAGGTCCAGCAGACATGTGAGGGATTACCAACGTGTCTTCCTGAGCGTGTTGTTGTTGTTGTTGTTGTGTGTCGGACGAGTAAACAACGCAGATGTTTGCACACAAACGCCGCGTGTTTTGTTCGACGTTAAATGCTGCCCCGAGTCGTCCTGGTCGAGGGGGAAAAAAACGCCAGAGAGTGGATGGTTTCGTCGAAAACATTCTTATCAGGTCAGTGGTCCGGTGTGATCTGTGCCACCGGGTCAGTGTTACACACACGCACACACACACACACACACAGATGCAGTTGCCATGGAACAGAAGCTGCCAGTTACCAGGCAGGCTTGACAGTGTTTGTGATGGAGGCGAGAGAGAGAGAGAGAGAGACGAGATATCAAGACAGAGAACATGCTTTTGAGGTTAGAGAGGGAAGTAGGGCATGTGATTGTGCAGCCATGTGTGTTCGCGCGCGCACGTGCTGTGGCGCACGTGTGTGTGTGTGTGTGTGTGTGTTAACGCCGTACATCTGATGTAACACAAACTGAAGCGTCCGCCACTCTCCCTTCCAGGAAAAAAACCCAAGGTTTGTTTTAATAATGCAAGTGTGTGCAGGAGTTCGAAGAAACCTGCGGAGGAGGAGGAGGGAAAAGTTCTTTAAAAGCACTTTGAAAAAGCTACTTGGATTGAACTGACGTGACCTTTTGGCACCGTGTTGTTTTTGGTTTGTTGTTAAAACTTTTCCCACTTGATAATCTTTTAAAAAAGGACAGAATGTAACAACTCCTCGAGCTTGAATTTATACTGTTTTCTTCAACTGAGAAACATTTCTAGGAAAATGTTGTCACAGTATGATCTGGAGCTTTTAATACTTGTGTTTGTTTCTTCTCGTCTGGACTATTGCAACAGTTTGTTTTCGTGTCTAAACAAGAAGGATCTGTCTCGCCTGCAGTTGATACAAAACTCTGCAGCGAGAATTCTGTCCCGCTCTAGTAGAAGAACTCACATTTTCCCGATCCTTAAAACTATCTATTTATTTATTTGTGAAGGCTTTCCTTGATTTTCTGAGACTCACTGTGTTTGTCTTATGTGTCCTGGCCTTTAAGCATATATTTTATTGAGCATAGTTTTGATTGTTTAAGTGCTTTGTGACCCGGGTCTAGAAAAGCACTCTATAAATATAAATTACTTACTTACTATAAATTCTTTCAAATTTCTATCGAATATTTATTTGTACCTTTAACTATGTATTTCTTTTTTCTATAAATTTTTTTAATGGATTTTTTGCACTTTATTAATAGCATTACAGTCACATTTCTTTGTATTTCATTATTGATGAATTCCTATATATATCCGAATTTTAGACCTCAACGATTGAATTAATCCCACATGTGGAAATAATATGTAGAAAATAATCAATAATTAAATATATAAATTGGAGGGAAAATAAATACTCACAAAAAGGACAAAAAAAGGAAATAAAGAGGAAACCTAATCTGAATCTTATGGTGTTATCAAATGTTATCAAATCAAACTTAATCAATTAAAAAATATATATAATAAAGGGTCAAATAGCAATCGGAGGAATTTCTTAATGATCATTTGACCTCATGAGGGCCGCAGAGACACAGTTAAAGGGCCTTATGTGGCCCCCGGGCTGCACTTTTATCAGGTTGGAGCCAGAGCAACATCACAATAAATCGTAATTTGGGGACTTTTGATTTATTTCTCTGCTTCAATTTTATTACACAATTCACATTGTTTGACAATATATATATTTTTAATTAAATGTATTTGATTAAAATTAATAAAAACAGACATTTCCAACATTGAAAATTGATGAACAATGACGATTAAATAAATGATTTTTCATCTATTTCGCTAATCAAATTATAATTTTTTAACATAAACAATTATTCGCACTTTATTATTTTTTATTTTTTAAATAAAATAAACAGACAGATTCCCAACTTAAATGTTTTTTATAATAAAATATTTTACCAGTATATGACGTGTACCTGTTTTAATTAAACTATTGACACCTTGTTAAATGAAAATGTGATTTTTTGTTTTTGAAATTATTTTCATAAACGTATACATTAATTTAAAGACTCTTGTGAGAATAAAAATGTGACTCGACTCGTGTTAATTCAAATAAAAACCTCTGAAGAAAGAACCATGAACTGCTTTGATCCATATTTATGTCATTGTTTGTCAGTAACTAGTTTAATATATTGTAATTGTATATTGTCGACTGTACGATTGTAACGCGAATAAGAACAAAAGGTCACGGCAGCCATGTTGGATTTGTGTTCGCGGTCACGTGAGGCATCTTTTGTGCATCACACTTAAGAGTAAATCAATCCTCTCATTAATACTTCATCTGTGTGGGCTCAGAACCAGACGGGGATTCTCAAGGTCCGTCCCATTCAGAGCGCACACAAGAACCAAGAACCCATGACTTCTCACACTGCTCAGCTTTGGGCCCCGGGAGGGAGGGGGGAAGGGTGAGGATGTGTGAGAGAATGCAGAGGGTCAGGGTGAGCAGCTGTCCAAGAGAGGGCGGGTGAGGGGGGTTATCGATCGCTGATGGCCACGGGGGGACGGCGGGGGGCGGATCATCAGCACCTGCACGCAAGGAGAGGAAGAGCCGAGTCCGAGTCATGAATACAAATAGATCTAAACTGACGTTCGTCAATTTTCCCGTGAAGTGTTTATCACTAGTTTAGATGCAATAAACAGTTCTTAGTTAATACAGAAGACGCCAAACAAAACATGTACATTCCTGGACTCACTCACTGTTGGGAAATGTCTCAAAAAAAGTGAAGGTTGTTTTTTTGGGGGGGGGGTTTTTTACGATACGCAGTCACTTCCTATAACTTCACTGAGACCGCAACAAGCAGCGTAACTTCCCTGGACCAATCTGCAAACCATCAATCATAAAATATTTTGTTTGACGAAATTTTAACCTATAATTGGAAAATAAAATGATTTTAGACACATATTTGTAAATTAAATTAATTAAGAATCGAATATTACACAATAAATTAATATTTTTATAAATGAAGCTTTATTTCACGATGTCATGGATTACCTATACTTTATCTTTTGCTGCTTATTTGTCTTTGTTTTAACAAAATATAAGATTTTTTTTAAGGAGCTTTAAATCTATTGAATGAAAATGATGTATGCAATTAAGTTATAATCTTACTTTTAAAATTCCTATTTATTTTTACGTTTTACCATCATATTAAAGGTTCTTTTTGTTTCGTAAATTAATTATTTTGCCACGATGGCCTCTATTAAGACATCATGGGATATTGCAAGAAAAGTGATTACGTTTTTTAAAGATTTTATTTTAATTTATTCAATTGTTTTGATTAATTTACAGCTGTTGTTAACTTTTTTTTTTAGTTTACAGCAAAAAAAACAATTTAATAACACAAATTGGACCAACAGATATTCCAACAGTGAAATGTATATTTATTAATATTATTTTATATTTTTTAGAAATGTAATTTACCAGAAAATAAATAAATATATTTATCGTTTTTTGTTTTGTTTTTTAACAATCTACTCAAACATAAATATGAATATTTTCTTATTAAATTTGTTGAAATACAGTAACCATCAGACGCTGGCGTGCAGAGTGGCTCGGATCCGTGTCAGTGTGCCAGTGAGCGAACAGCGTGGACGCGGTTTACTGCGACTGGGAATTTCCCGCCCACGTGTCTTCACAGGGGAGGCGGGATGAAAACAAACATCCTGATTGGTCCCCGCTTATGTCCGTCAAGCCGCGCTTAAAGGGGAAGTCCTCATTCTCACACTTCCACAGCGGAGTTCGCCGACGGTAACACGCGCTGCCTTAAGCCGCTCTATTTACCAACTCGCCGCGCCCCGCCCACTGTGGGAGGAGCCATATTGGCTCTGACGTTGAAAGCCGCGCGCTGCAGTTCCTGCGGCACAGAACGGAAGTTGTCGCGACGGAGATACGGACCGAACTTCTTTGTCGGATACTCAACTCGTGCCTGATTTATTTTTAAATTCCACCGGGGAAAACAAAAGTCTACCATCCACAGCTGGACTCGTGTTTGTGGTGAGTTTTTTTATTTATTCATTATTTTATTGTGGTGAATAAATAAAAACAAGCGAGATGAAGACGCGCCGGGCATGTGCGCGTTTGACAAGTGTTGTGTTGCACAGCTGCGAGTGTGTGTGCGCGCGTGTGTGTGTGTGTGTGTGTGCGCGCTCCTCCTCCTGTTGTGTCGAACTGATGTTTGACGAACTTATTCATGGACGCCAATTTCTTGTTTAGAATTATTCTCTGCACGTTACACAACTTTTAAAAGTGATGACAATATATAGTAATTGTCATTTAAACACCATTTTCTTTACACTTATATTCCTAATTATTATTAAAAAAAACATTTTTATTAGAGATATGACGTAGTTCAGATATCACTAATATAACCATGTTTTATTATTTATTGTTTGACACAAAAGTGTGAGTCGTCGTGTTGCAGAAACTACACAACCCCCCTCACCCTCAGCTGTGGTCGTCCGGGGGCAGCAGGGGGAGCTCCTGCCTGACACAAAACACCTCGACCTTCATGTTTGTCAAAAACAGAGCATCTCACAAGTGAGGTCCAGGCCTGGTCAGTCCTCCTGTCACGGATGTTGGCCAGAAGGAGTCATACTTCCCCCAAAGGCTGTTATTACTCTAAATGGTCCGTGTGGTAGTAGTCAAACCCCGAATTACGTCCCCATTGTGACTATGGGGATTTGCCTCAATTTTTTCACCGTTGTTTTGTTAACTTTCTGACCTGGTAGAGTAGGGCAATTCAATCTCTCGAGGGGCCACATTATATCTCTGCTGTGAGGGGCCCCGTCAAGCCTATAGGAAGAATAAAAAAAAAAAGCTTCTCATGATGGTGGGGAAAAGTGTGTTTTTATGACTATTTATTTATGGATATGGATACAATTTTTTGATACCGATACCTTCACTTCGGTTCCAATTTTATAAGATCAAGTCCAACAAAAAGAAAATGATGTTAAAAATAGTACAAATCTCGAGTTTAATTTGTCAACTGGTAAGTAAAAAATAACTTGCAATGCAAAATAAAACTTGCTAACAATTCACATATTACTCTGAAAAAATCCAGAGATTATCAAATTTCTATCAAGTTTGGGTACCAAAACTTGGCACCGAAATACAAAGTATGTTTTCGGTGATACCTAATTTCAGTCGGTGCCATAAAATAAACAAAGTTCAATACCCAGCCCTAGCATGACATTATTAAAGAAAACATTATTTTAACATGTAAATATGACATCAAAACAACTAAATAAATGTTCTTTATGTTGAGCTGAAAACTTGCCTACATGATAGTTTTCATGTGACCTCACAAGGACCGCATATATACAGTCAAACGGCCGCATAAGGCCCACCTGCCACGCTTTTGTAGTCTGCAGTAGACGCTCCATGGTGTCAAGTGAGGTTGTACAAGCGTCAAAGGAGAATCTCGCCCATGTACAGACCCGTACTGATGTTATTATTTTATAATAATGGGTCCAAATGGTGTGGAAGCCGAAGCCTCCAGTCCACGAAAACCCGAGCCTTCATTTAGTCCTATTTATGTAAATGTTGCCCTCGACCACGGAGAACGATGTGGTTCCATCACAGGCCTGACAGAACCATTTGTCTAAATACAATGTACTGAGTTTGCCGCCACAATTGCAGGCAGCGACGCCGCTTCCCCGACTCATCCCGACGTGTGGTTTTATTGATACGAGGGAACACATTACCCAGCAGCCACGGCGTCTCTGGCGCTAATGAAAGGTTGCGAAACAGGCCCGGGTTGATAAATGTTCTCTTTCTGTTCCCGCGCAGACCTCACATCTGTCAGCCCCCCCGCATGGACGATGACGAGGACGATGTGCTTGAGCCCAACTGGAAAACCACGATCGGGGAGATAAGGTGCGAAGAGAAGGGCGACCCAACGCCCTGCCCGGGCCTGGCACGGGTCAACGGCATGCTGCCCTGTGGAGTGTCGGAGGAACCAAGACCACTCTTTTACGGTGAGTTAGCTAGCGAGCTGGCAAGCCGTAGTCAAGGTTAACAACCGGGATGTCGTGATACTGTTACATCCATCGATGTTGTCAATTATCGATCAGTTGGCAAAAAAAACAAAAAACGGATTTCAATGGATCCTTTTATGGAAAGGTAAAGGAAGTGGTTTCCAAACTTCTTTTCACCTCTTTCAGTTCCATCGATTGTTAAGATAATAGCTAACGTTATCTTATCTTAAAAGTCCATTTTATCTTTTAAGTTTTCCCATCATATTAAATCTCTTTTTATCCGTCCCTTCATTATTTTGCCACAAAGGCCCCTATTAAGAGTCACAGTACATTATGTGGCCCCTGAGAATCTTGAAAAACTTTTTATTAGTTAAATTGTAATACTAATGTTACAGCTGTTGCCAATATTTTTGTTTGTTTCCAGAAATAAGAACACATGGGGCCCAGGGGCCATATGAGGCCAATTTGACTGAATTTCTTGGGCCCTCATGAGATCAAAGTAAAAGTATGAAAATTAATTAATGTTTTCTGACGGCTTACAATTGTATTATTTACTTAATTCCAGTCATTAAAGATCTGTATTCATTCTAAAAAAGAACATTGGTTTGTACTTTTTAGGGTTAAATATTTTTTAAAACAAAATGACGTAATTATTGAGGAAGTAATTATTGTGTTATGTTCTACGACGCTTCTAAAATAGGGAACAAAAACTAATTGTCTAAAGGACAATTGCATTTTTTTTTTGCCTGCTGTACGACATCGTCTTCTCCTTCGTTTTTTCAAAACTTCCCTCAGAACCGAAATTTGGTTCCGGATTACCATCTGGATCCAGGAATCCTTTGAGGGGTTTGTCATGCTCTGTGCAATGAGCTGATAGTGTCCTACTGCCAACCAATGCCCCTATTAGGCTGTTTGCTAGCAACGATATTTAAAATGCTAAAAAGAAATGGCATGGATAAAATAAATGTAGGACAAAAATATTGCCTAAAATAAAGACAATATGATTGTAAACAAGGTATTATAAATATATGATCTGCTTTGAAGGTATATTTAACAAGTAAAGCATTAAGAATTGCAGCGGAGAACCAGACTAGATGATCTACTTAAAGGCTCATTTGCCACCTACTGTTATAAAGATAAGAATCTCGTCTGGCTCACTTTTTTATCAGTTACAGCCGATGACACATCGCCCGTCGACAGCCGGCATGTGATCGGCATAAAGCGCATTTCCTTGTTGGTGATGGGAAGCGGTTGTAAAAAACTCCACGAAAAGTAGAAAAAAAGAAGCGACAACGTCGCTGCGCTGATCCGCGGCGGCGCCTGACAGTCGTGAGCCCGGCCAGCTTTTTTTTTTATGGTGTCTGGGAAGTGTACCCAGCTGCTTTGCTAGTCAAAAGGCGCCAGGCGGGCATTTGAGAGGACATGACAGGAGCGCTCACCTGTATCCACTGTTCCGAAGGGACGATTGTCTCGCCGCTCGGAGCCGACGAGTAAAAAAGAGTGACAGGTGTGACATGACGGGGTCGAGGTGAATCCAGTCAAAGACGCTCACCTTGAACCCCCTCCCATCCCCCCCACCCCCCCTCGCTGCTTCACAGGGAACGCCGGGTTTCGACGGCACTTTCCGGCAGACTTTGAATTGGACCAGGAAGCGAGACGACAACCAAACCCAGAGGAAGAAGAACCCAGGATGGAGCAGTTACCGGCGGCGCCGCTGGAGGCAGGCGGCGTGGTGGCCAGCATCGGCCAGAAACTCCAGCTGATCGGAGACCAGTTTCACCGAGAGCATTTACAACAGGTAAAAAACATTTCTCAAGCTATCTTCTTTACAACACGTAATATCAGGAGTCGCACCCTATAGCCGCGTTGGAAACCGGGTCAGAAATGAGTCATCCAGTGAACTTGGTGACTTGTTTCCACTCGAGGAGCTACACGTGCTATCAGTCACTTTCAAACTGAGCAAACAGTGGATAAATATTAATCAAATGCAATCAAATCAAAATTATTTTACGCAACAACGCTTGTGGTTGTTTACAAACGTATAACTATTGTGAAACCGGCTGACGCAGAACTGAGCACTCAGCATTTGTTTTCAGTTTTTAGCAAGTGTAGCTAGTTGGGCGTGAAAAACAATGACCTCATGTGTTTTGTCGGATGATTATAAAGTCAGAGCTGTCATTCAAATTTGACTTCCAAGCTAATTCAATTGAAGTATTTTAACAAGTTAAGATTATAAAGTTTCGCCATTTATTGGTGATCCTTTTTTTTGTAGACGACTGGATTAATCCTGTGTTCACACACCAGAGGACCGGGGCCTTGCACGCATATAACTGTCATTACGGTAGTCGTCGGCAGGAGCGCCTGAACAGGGTCTAAATTCTAGCCACGCAAGTCCAGTAATACAGGTTCTGTAGTAAATTCCGGAACGATGTGTAAGGATGGATCGTTTCAAATGTGTTTCGTCTGTACGACAAAATCCAGTGTGTGGTGATGAGTTCAATGAGAGGGATTGAGACGAAGAGAAAGATGGTGATGCTGTTGTTTAGTTTCAGTTCAGGGGGAAAATGTTACTGTAGTTGACAATTGTAAAGTTGTGTAAATAATAATCTTAGTTTGATTCGAGTTCTTACCATGTTATAAAGTTGAATAATCCAGTTTAACTATAATTAAAGAGTCTAAAAAACTCACTTTATTGCTGACATTTAAGTCTTGAAATTGTATTGTTATTTCGGTAAAAAAAAAGAGATAAGGAGCCACTCCTGGACAACTTGTATCATATCTAACCAGGCCACACGTTTGTAACCCTAGCCATGGAAGGGTTAAATGTCAAATGTCTCTCGGTTCTGCTGAGCAACTTTCACCCACTACCAACCCCCCAACCCCGCTCACACCCCGGACCCTCCCCCACACACACTCCACAAACTCCTGGTCCTCCCCCTGCCTCCTCTTCCTGTTTATCTCTTGCCCTTTTCTTTCGCTCTTCCCCTTCGTGCTGCGAAAGGCAAAGTGGCGTGAAGGATGCCTTGTGTCCAGCGCCGCTGTGGTCAGGGTGACATTGTCCGCCGAGTCGGCGCGTTACAACACGATCTCTCTGTTAGTGTTTTCAGCCCCAGGAACTTTTTTTTTTTCTTTCTTTTTTTCTGTTTGTTTCCAGACCGCAAAGTGCAAGTTTCTTGTTGTCGAGTTAAACACACGTCTTGGCTGGCACGTATAAACAGAGACGAGGCGACATGTGGAGGGAAAAGAAGAAAAAAAAAAAAAGCAGAAGTGGCGGGAGTCTGTAAACATGTTGTAACCTGACGCTGGACGCGTGAGCCCGAGGGGAACAGCTGTGGTTCCAGGGAGTCTCCTGTCAGCCCCGCGAGCCAGGAGTGGTCACACAGATACGCAAAATAAGGGGGTCCGCACAGCACCGAGGGTGGGGGGGGGGGCATAATGAGGGTCGGTCATGAGGGCTGAGGTTTTAGTCCAGAGTCCCTTTTAAAAAGTGCCTTGAGAAGCATTTTATTTTGAGTTATTTTTAGAGCGGCGGTGAATCATGATGGTGACAGACAGACAGTCTGGGGGGGGCGGGGGGGTGGTATCGTGTGGTTGTGTGTGCGACTGGGTCCACTGACGCACATCGCAGGCAGACCCGGGTCAGAGGATGGGGAAGTGGGTTTTCAGCTCCATCAGAGAGGGCGGACAGTGTGAAGAAGTCTTTTTAATCCACGGTCGTTGTTGCACAATAACAACCGTTTGTGTAGCAGATTTGTACAAGTTTTGGTTCTCATTTCAGTCACCGTGGTTTAGTCATGCAATGTTTTTGGTTATTGACATGACTCTTCATATTTTCATCTTGGTTGCAATTAGCTTTTTGTTGATGGTGCTAAACTACATGCTCTTTTTGCTTCCCCTATGGGGATTATCATCTGGTGATTTTCTGTACTTTCATATGGATCCAGGCAGTTTTTGAAGGATTTGTCGTTGACTAGCAAAAAAAAAAAAACTTTATAATCAAGTGTGTACATCTTTTTAACTATGTATCAGATTAAACTAGAGTACAAAGTTGAGCTAGCAATACCTGTTAACCAGTGTGTTATCTCAGGGGTCAAAGTGACCCCAATTCCCGAAAACAAATGTAATTGTGGTATCACTTGTGTTATCTTAGGGGTCAAAGTGACCCAAAGGTCCAAAATCAAATGTGATTGTGGTATTCCTTGTGTTATCTCTGGGTCAAAATGACCCGAAGGTCCAAAAACAAATGTTATTGTGGTATCACTTGTGTTATCTCTGGGTCAAAATGACCCGAAGGTCCAGAATCAAATGTGATTGTGGTATCCCATGTGTTATCTTTGGGTCAAGGTGACCCCAATTCCCGAAAACAAATGTAATTGTGGTATCACTTGTGTTATCTTAGGGGTCAAAGTGACCCGAAGGTCCGAAATCAAATGTGATTGTGGTATTCCTTGTGTTAGCTCTGGGTCAAAATGACCTGAAGGTCCAAAAACAAATGTTATTGTGGTATCACTTGTGTTATCTCTGGGTCAAAATGACCCGAAGGTCCAGAATCAAATGTGATTGTGGTATCCCATGTGTTATCTTTGGGTCAAGGTGACCAGAAGGCCTGAAAACAATAGTGATTTGTGGTATCACTTGTGTTATCCCTGGGTCAAAATGACCCGAAGGTCCAAAATCAAATGTGATTGTGGTATCCATTGTGTTATCTTTGGGTCAAAGTGACCCGAAGGCCTGAAAACAATTGTGTCACCTTGATCCCGAGGCAACACGAGGGATATCTCAGACACATTTGTTTTCGGGCCTTCGGGTCACCTTGACCCTTGAGATAACACTAGGGTTAACACTTCTGTCTGAAAAGACATCAAAATCCCTGTTGTTTTTTAGGGGAAAGAACAAAATAATGTATATATTTTTATTCTTTTGACCTGTGAATGAGCTGCTCGGTGGAGGTATGCGCTCTCTGATTGCTTTTCTTTCCCCCCATTGTTATCTAGCAATACAAGTACAACTTTAAATTAAACTAGAAAGGCACTTGGATGACACATACCTCTGCCAAAGGCACTCGTTTTGCAGGTTTCGTAAAAAAATATATTCATCAAGTTGTGAGTCCATCTTTCAGTAAATGGTTTGATTCCCTCGCATATCTTTTGAACTGGAGAATAAACTCATAAAAAGGGGATTAGGGCTCACGGGCAGACAGATAGTAAACATTGAGTCACGACAACATCTGGCTGCCGTGTCTTAGTCAGACGTCTTTTCCTGTCTAGCCCCCGTCGGTGGGTCACCGAGCGCAGACACTCCGACCCACTCCGTCTATATTCGCCGGAGCATCTCCGAGTGTTCCTCGTAAGCGCTCGCGGCCTCCGGCGATTGCGGGGATTAGGTGGCGATGGAGTGGCGGTG
The DNA here is from genome assembly GCF_982586985.1 of Callionymus lyra. Classification (NCBI taxonomy): domain Eukaryota; kingdom Metazoa; phylum Chordata; class Actinopteri; order Syngnathiformes; family Callionymidae; genus Callionymus; species Callionymus lyra. Next base: position 14,483,491 of record NC_141835.1, on the reverse strand, counting down.
GATGCCGACAGATAAATTGCCCCTCTGTCAGAGAGGCCCTGGAGGGGGACTGGAGCCCCCCCTCCCGGACCCCCTGGAGGATTGCTGACATTAGCCAGTCTGCCATCTGAGACACGGCAGTAATGGCAGGAAAGAAACGCTCCAGTCTTGCACGGGGCGAGGAGCAGAGTTGGGTTTCATCCACATGTTTTTTAAAGATAGATGACTCCTGGTGCTTTCGATAGGAGGTGTTGAAAGCTGGGTTGGATGTCGTGTGTGAGTGTGTGTGTGAGTGTGTATGTGTGTGTGACTACATCATCCAATCTTCTCTTTCAGCACTCAAGAGAGATGGGAAAAGTGGCTTATCACTGGAGAGAAAACACACAAGTGTGGCTCTGGATAACTGCTGTAGTACCATGTCTTCATAGAGGACACATGGCAAACACAAGGCCGGCAGGCTTAATCAGGCCGGCTTGGTCGTTTTACGTGGCCCCTGCATGTGCGTTTAATGCAGACGTTTGACTTCTTTTTTTAACTCTTGTGTTATCTCAGGGTCAAGGTGACCCGAAGGCCTGAAAACAAAAGTGTTTGTTGTATTCCTTGTGTTATCTCATGGTCAAGGTGACCCAAAGGCACGAAAGCAAATGTGTTTGTTGTATTCCTTTTGTTATCTGAGGGTCAAGGTGACCCGAAGGCACAAAAACAAATGTGTTTGTCGGATCCCTTGTGTTATCTCATGGTCAAGGTGACCCAAAGGCTTGAAAACAAAAGTGTTTGTAGTATTCCTTGTGTTATCTCAGGGTCAAGGTGACCCGAAGGCACAAAAAGAAATGTGTTTGTCGGATCCCTTGTGTTATCTCATGGTCAAGGTGACCCAAAGGCTTGAAAACAAAAGTGTTTGTAGTATTCCTTGTGTTATCTCAGGGTCAAGGTGACCCGAAGACACGAAAACGAATGCGTTTGTTGTATTCCTTTTGTTATCTCAGGGTCAAGGTGACCCGGAGGCCAGAATAACAAATGTGTTTCAGGCCTCTGGGTCACCTTGACCCTCACAAGGGTTAAAGGGCAGAGATTTATTTTTAAATGAATAAAAACCTACCCATTTAGTGAAGCATAAACCTAATGTTTAATTTTTGTTATTTATTTTTGTACTGTATTATTTTAAATTGTCTTTATCTTGTTTTAAACCTGTAGCACTTTGAGATTTGTTGAGCGAAAGTGCAATACAAATAAAATCTATTATTATTATTATTAATATTATTTTAAAACTCAAACATACATCTGCAAGTTTGTAGGTGTGGAAGGAAGTTTAATAAGACAACCATCGAAAACCTTCGATTCCACTGCAAAAGTACTATTACTATGTTCCTGGAGACTTTGTTTAGTTTAGTTAGAAGACTGACTTAAAAGTTTTTGTTTAATCAAATTCCATTACAAAATAAACTTTATATGAATGTAATGTATTTCGAATCATTTAAGCATCTAACTGCTTTAGATAATCTCGGTAATCCACAGGACTCCAATAAATCATCACCTAATCTGTCGGAACACAATCCAACACCCATCGTGAGTCATGCAAACAAAAGCCATCAGAGGAAAAAAACTTTCAGATAATATCGTTAGAGAATCATCTTTGGTCCTGGGTTTTCTTATCCCTCCCGACATCTCCGATGTCACGTTGCTTCTCTCGCGATCCTTCTCGTCTGCTGCCTGACGTGACTAATCGGGAGTTTCGTGCGGTTGAGACGACCCTGTTTGCTCAAGAGATAAGGGAAAGTTGGTGAGCAGCTGCTGTGACAGGCGGCACACATGGGCCTCAGATAAAGCACGGCGTGAGTGACGACAACCCTGCATCTGGCAAGACTCTTTTTTTTCCCCTGGCTAAATTTAGAGCTTTGGGGTTGTTGTTTTTTTTTTTTGACAGTTGGTGGCGTGAGTCACGACTGTTGTGACAGAGCAGTGCACCTCTCTTTCGCTCACTCACTCGCTCGCTCTCCTCCGAGTGTGTTTGTTTCTCAGCTTGATAAAGTCAAGAGCGAAAGGTCGCTGCCACTGGATCGCTCCGGTTCTGTTTATAAAGATTAATTGCATCTCATCTAGCGTGTAGTAAACATAAGCTTTGCCGTGAGATAAATCCCTCTGTTTACTGGTTTGGACTGGAGAGGTTGTTTTTTTTTCCTCCTTTCTTTTTACTCCTCCTGTTTAGTGGCTGTAAATTAACCCCACTTTAATTCCAAGTTAATTTCAAATTAATTCTCTTAAACTAAGTGAACATGCCTAAAGCGGTGTATTGGCAAGAATCTGTCGATACAATTTGTATCAAGATACAGTGACAACGATACAATATATTGTGATACTGTATGAACAGGGTTATATTTGAAGTATTGTCCGAGTACTTGACTCGTTGCATTGTTACATGACCACATGACAGACCAGATTCCTTGTGTTATCTCAGGGTCAAGGTGACCAGAAGGCCCAAAATAAACATTTATGGGGGCCTCCTGGTCACATTGACCCTGAGATAACACAAGGAATACAACAAACACGTTTGTTTTCGGGCCTTCTGGGTCACCTTGACCCTAATATAACACAAGGAATAAAACACACACGTTTGTTTTTGGGCCTCTGGGTCACCTTGACAATGAGATAACACAAGGAATACAATAAACACATTTGTTTTCGGGGCTCGGGTCACCTTCACCCGGAGATAACACAGGGAATACAACAAACACATTTGTTTTCGGGCCTTCAGGTCACCTTGACCCTGAGATAACACAAGGAATACAACAAACACATGACATGTTTCTTTTAAATGTGCCCAAATATCACCTTTTTCAAAGCTGCTAAAGTCGACTGTATCCTCTCGTCCTCAGTCATCAAGGGGATCGTATCGGGGATTTCATTGTTGTTTAGTGGCAGCTGACACAACAAGTGCCGCCATCCAGCGGCCAGAGGTTTAATTGCAACACAAAAATGAACAAAACACCATCAATATTTGCATGTTAGTTGTAAATAAAAAAACACTTAACCACACTTTATCCAACTGTAAACCAATAAAGAGTTTATTGTAAACTCTTGAGTGTCCGTAGGTGTAAGAGTGTGTTTAAAGGGATGTAAACTTCTTTATGCCCCGGTGTCCTGTCCAGGGTGTCCCCCAACTCTTGTCCAAAAAAAACCCTCCCGCAATCATAAGGAAATCAATGACAGAAATTTAACTAATTTTTTTAATCCCAATTATTTTCATTTAATGGACCAGACCCAGCATGCTTTGCATTTCGGTGGCACCGAAGAGTTGTTGTTCTTCAGTGAGAAGTTTAAAGTAAATATGTTTCCTACTGGATTCCTCTTTGTTTACTGTTGTCGCTTTAAAGACTCCTCACTAAAAATACATTTTTAATTAAAAGTTGCCATTACGCAACTGTGTCAGACATATTTTTTTAATTGCCAAAGTAAATAGGGTCCGGGGGCCAACTGTGGACCTCGAGTTAATTCCGTAAGGCCCACTTGAAATAATCACAACATTTTACTTTAATTTTTGAAGTTTTCAAGACCACACGAGTCGAATTATGAACTTTGCATTGAAATCCGTGCAAACCTTTTCCGGTTATTTTGCTCAAAGACACGCAAACACCAGCAACGCGCGAGTGTATACGATCAATGAAGTCTTGCTCTAGGGCCGTTTTTAATCAGCGAATGAGAAAAAGTTAACAGCAAGAATTCAAATTCTCTACCCCCGCCAGTTCACTCGGTCTTCCGTTGTTTATTCTGAGCATCAAACGATCGATCGGTAACAAGCTCAAGGCAAAACTTCCACTTGTCTAGATTTTCTACCTGTTTCTGAGATGATGCTTTGATTCACGCCGGGCGAGAAGCTTATGCAACGCTCGGCAACGTTGGCTGATAAGAGACACACGGCAAAGGGCTTATCACGATCTGCTCCCTAAGCTGCTAACTAGGTCAGACTTTTTTTGGACAGCACCTTTGACGCACCTTAAATCTCAGACTTTTTGATATTTCAGGGTTTTTTTTTCACAACCCCCCAGAAACGAGTCTTGTTAAAATCATGATTTTTTTGTGTCTCTGCTGCCTCCACGCTGGAGTATCTCATGGGGGATCTCTGAAATCCTGTTTAATACAATCATCTTATCTCCATAGCAGAGATGATGTTATCTCTCTGAACGTGCTCGAGCCTCAGGGGGGCGAAGAAATCCTTAAGGATTTGGACGAAATATTCCATCGTTTCCTATAAATCGCTTGATGAACTTTAAGGTTTAAAGTCTGGACGAGATGGTTCGATGTGGCTAACATGTGTCGTGGTTCTTTATCGTTGCAGTATCATCGAAACCAAAGGAACCACGGGTTGCTGTGGTGGCGCCTGGCCACGGCCCTGATCGACCTCCTGTTCGTGGACAGGGGGTTCTTCGCCGGAGCAGCGAGGCGGAGGTGAGGGGGTCCCAACCACCCACCCACCCCTGCAACCCTCCCTCAAAGTCTGTTTCAATCGCCTCCACAATGGACTGGACTCCTGATGGCACTGTCAAATCTAACACGGGTCGCTCGTCTGGAGTGGGAGGTGAAAAGAGAAAACAGACGGTCACCGCAGGACGGAGACGACTTTTTTATTTTTATTTTACAAGATCAAGTGTTTCTTTATCTTTTCGAGAAGATGCCATGATGCCCCGAGATTCCTCCGCTGGACATTTTCACGATTTTTGCCATCCGTCCGGTGTGGAAGCCTTTTTTTTTTTTTGTCTTGCACCGTTTATTTTTCCCTCCCTCTGCAGACCCCGAGGATGCCTTATTCAATGTCTTCTGCCAGAAAGAGTATTCAGAGACCATGTAAATACGACGGTTTATGTGAGGAAATAGAAGTTACACTGGCGACCGAGTGGTTTGTACCAACTTCCAAAGAGGCGACTTCTGTGAACAAAAGCACCGCTAGTCTTTAAAACATCCCCTTTTTATGTAATCCTGGGTTGAATCGTGACGAAGATCTATGAAACGCATTCGATCACATGGACGGCAACATTAAATTGTGCCTAGACTTTTTTTAAAAGTGTATATTTCAACATAAATGTTTCTAATTGAACAAAAACGAATTCAAGCATCATAGTTTTACAGAGGACACAATGTATTCAGCGTTAATTATATAAAATATGATTATTTTATAACAAAACTATCAAAAAGTGTGATTATAAATGAACAAAAAGTTACTGCTGTCCATGTGCTCGATGATGTCCCTTAATGGAAGACTTTAGGAATCAATTTAACTCTAGATTTTAAAGCATTCTGAGATTACGGCGAATAGAGGATATTTTTCAAGACCCGTGCACTAAATGACATTTTTAAATCAGTGCAGAGAAGCACGGTGGTCTTCCTGGTGAGACTACCTTTTGTTGAGGATTTGAGATGGATATTCCTGCAGTTCTTCCAGTCCTTTGTTTTTGTTTCTTCTACCTTCCTCTCGTGTATTCTTGTGATTGTTTTCAGACCTCCATTGCCCTTTAAGTGGAGCTGTGGATCCACTGTTTTTGCACTAGACTTCACCCTGCGAGAGTTCCAACCAAGTCTGTCTTATATGAAGGTTTTCAGTTTCTCGCCGCAACATTTCACTCTTTTTTTTTTTTGATCGAAGCCCAGTTTTTCACCAGTTCAGAGCCGGTACCAGATGACGGAATAATTATCTGACAACCCCTGAAATATGTTGGCGATGAATTCAATTTTACTGGTTAAAATCAGCAGCTCGACTGAAAATATGCTTTTTAAACATTTCTAATTTTAACGTCATTCAATATGAATTCACGTCACAAAATCTAGGTGTGTTATAATTAAAAGAATATAATAGAAAAAGATGTATTAGCGAATCAACCACCAATTTTGTTTTAATGGCCTTGGTTTTGGGTCCGCCCCATGGCCTCCTCCAAGAAATAATCTTGTCTTCTTGATCGCTCCACACAAGCAGTGGTGCGTTCATGGTCAAATTAAAGTGTGAAATTCTAAGACCCATTGAATTAACAACTTTTGAACACATTTTAATTCACAAATAATCTGGTGTCGGCTCTACTCTGAGTCTCTGATGACTGAGCTCAGAAATGCAATTATATAGAAAAAAAAAACTCTATATCATGGATCCAGCAAAATACGTTTACGATTCTTTGGACTTTCCAAGCTTACATTGGCCGAAAAGTAAGGATAGATAAAAAAAAGGCAAGTTTTCCTTGCTTTGCAACTTTTAACTGTTCATTTTTTGGCGTCTCAAACTTCTCCGACTGGTGGACTGGGCTTCAGCAGTCACACATCACACCAATAATCTCCGCTAAGAGCCGGACTGTTGTGTTCCAAACACAAAAACTGCATAATCGATCTGTGAAACAGACTCAATCCTCTCAGGTGATTTGTTGTTTTTTTCTTTTGCACCGTTTTTTTTTTTTTTTTAACCTACCATGGGTCTTTTATTGTAGTTCAGATTAAGGACGTCGCTGGCTGTAATTATTGTTCCAACAAAGACACTGTCGAAGATGCTGTTTGATGTTTTCTATTGCTGAACAACACAGGCCAACCTTTGGACCCAAGGAAGCAATATATGAATATGAATCTATATATCAGGGGTCGGTTATATTTCGTCAAGTATATCACTGCGTAATCAGCTCCTTCTTCTAGAGATCTCTCAGGGATGTGTGCTGAGAATCTGTTACACGAGGATGCAGGAAACCTTTTTTTTTTCTTTCGTTTTATTTGGCCAATTTCAGAAATTTGGAGAAGGAGGGGTGAGGGGGGTCGAGGGGGGCGGGGCTGACGGTGGCTTCTGAGTAGTTGACAAGAGTGTTGTTGCACTGAATGAGGTTATAGTTTCCTGCGGATCCTGAACGCTGAGCCAGTCCCCGAAGCCAACCCCTGTCACGCCGCTACCCCTTCACCCCCCCTCCACCCCTCCACCTCCTCCTCTTGTCACATGGCTCCGTCACCATCATTTCCTTTTGTAATTTATTTTTTTCCTCTTATTTATTTTTTGCCCGCTTCTACTGTATACACTTGTGTGAGCGATGACCTCTCGTGTCTGTTTCCTGCCTTCGACCGCTTCGCGTGACGCATCCGGAATCATCCTTTTTTTTTTTTTTTTTGGTGTGGCCTCAATGAAAGACACTTTAAATTCATATTAGACTCGAAATTGACAACCTTCTCAAAGAGGGACAAACCTCGAACCCTTTCTAACCGTCACCACGAGACCCTTGATTTGAACCCCTTTACCATCAGTCTTAGGGAGGAGTTTCGGCGTTTTCAGAAGATAGGCCGATTTTCTGTATTCGTAATATGTGTTTCAGGGCGTCATCTTCAGCAGGATGTTACTTTTAATATGATTCATCACCTATCGACACGTCGTAACGGTTTCGCAACAACCACACTTTCTTTTTTTTTTGTTTTCGAGTCACAGGGTGTTCGGTTGGTCGTCTGTTCAATTCCCTTAATTCTTGTTTTGAGTTTGTTGTAATCAACATGCACTGGAAAGTACTTTGTTTCTGTAGATCCCATGGGTCCCAAACTGTGTTAATGTAAAGTATATACTCTGGATTGTTCCTCCTGAGCTTCTTCTTGTCACGTGTCAGGCACCGAACAAGAGGCCGGGGACGCGTTTTGATTTCTTTGAAAGGGAAAGGACGGAGATTCTGAAGGGTTGACTCGTTTCTTGTAAGCACCGGAAGTTCAAGATGTTCTTCTTCGTTTCGTAGTACTTCCTCAACTTACAGTTCTTCCATTAAATGTCGAAATTAAATTCAACCCCAGTCCAGCCAAATCAATTTGACCAAAGTTTTGGCTAGCAATTGGTACAAGTTTGATAAAAAATTGATACTTTTTAATCCCCCCCCAAAGGACATTATTTTGTCCATCAGCAATAACACATCCATCTAAACAAACGTCCATAAGTTACGAAACTATTGCCGCTAACGCTAACCAAGGTGTTTACCTATCAGTCCAAAATTAGAATTACCGTTTTAGTTACTTCCAAATTGCGCTAATCTTTTAAATACTGCACAGAGCAACAGCATAAGTTTATTCAATATAACGTTCTAAGAGTCATAGATGTTTTTAAAAAAAAATAAAGGCAACTTCAAAAACAAAATAGATGCTATGTTGTTAGCACTAAATGCTAACTCAAAACCTCTACTAACACTTGACCTCTAGAAGGCGGGGTTACTAGCAAAAATCCATCTTAAAAAGGTATTTGATTGGACCGGCTTTACCTGAAACATACTTTTATTTAGAGCTTCTCTTCAGAGTCTCCGTCGTAAACAATCCACCATCGTGCCCTGTAAAGTTTCGTTTTCGAATGACGTTCCAAAGCGCCACTAGCCGCCGCTAGTCCCATGTGTGGGACATGTATTTCACGGAAACCGTCAGTGTCTTGAATTTTTTGTAGTCCACTTTATAAAGATTTGAAGTTTTTAAAGGAAGGTTTTTCATTTTTAAGGGTTTTTTAAATAACATTTCTTCTCTGTGGTTTTCCTTAACTTTGTAAATTGTATTTTCTTAAGAAAAAAAAAAGGGGTCTATTTTGTAACAGTTGTTGCTTGTAAACTGATTTTTTTTTTACGACCAATGGGATCTTTTTTGACGTTTATGAGATCAAGGGCATTTTTTTTTTAAAGATGAACTTGCAACATTCCTTGCACATCTCATTGTGATAGAAAAACACAAGCAAACCAAAATCCATTGTGGTTGATTTTGCGACACGGTGTACATGTATTTCTAAAACCCTGGAATATGCCTTTAACTGCTCAGTTGTAAATGAAGTCTTGATTATCACACACTCTTTGTACCAAGAAATGAGACCCAGCGAAAATGTAGCATTTTTGTAAACATTGACTGTGTGTTTTCGAGACTCTACTGTGCACTCATTTTGTGTTTTATGTATTTTTTATTTTTGGTTGTTGATTATGGTATGGAAGTAAAGACAATTTGTTATGTAGTGCAATATGCTGTACATAAGGAGCTTTGCTCTACGAATCTTTTTTTTTTCTGAATTTCTTGTTGTTGGTACTTTTTTCAATAAAATCTTATTCATGTTTAATGGTTTGACTTTTTCTTTACACAGACAGGATTTATGTTTGTTTTTTGGCCGTATGGTTCCCTTATTTGGAACACATACTCAGTTCCTAAAGAAGTGGTTCTCAACTTCATGACCCACTATTGTCCCTTCTGGATGGCCTAGATACACCGTTTCTACAATCTCTGATCCACCATTTTGACTTTCCACTAACTTTAGACCGCCCCATAAGATAGAACTATAGAACTTTTTTTGGGGAGTAGGGTTGGGTAGGTTTACTGTAGGTTTTATCCAACAACCAAACTGTTAAAACACTTCCAATGCTAAAAAAGGACTTGCTTGAAGAACATATGACATTTTTTCGCAACTTTTGAATCCCCAAATAACTTTCAACGTATTTCCAAAGTCATCCACTTTGTCCAAGAAACCGCAAGTCGTGTACATTTCGTCAATGGTACCTGACTGATGGGTTTTCTGTCAGTATTATTTTTGGGAGCACATTGAGCGAATTGTGACTATATCTATGTTGCCACATCTTGTTTGTTTTTTTAGTAAGTCAGTAAGTAAGTAATAGTTATTAGTATTTAGGCCCGAATTGTGTGTGTTGGTTAGAGAGTTCCGATGCGGAGTGGTTTACTACTGTGTCTGTATTTTAATAATAATAAAAATAAACAATCAGGAAATTGATGACAAAAAGAGAAATAAGGCAATAAAATGTGTGTTGCTAACGGCCTGGTTACTTCCTTTGCTGTCAGAATATGTGCTTACTACTACTACTACTTGAGAGAAAACTTTAATTTGTTTTGTTGCAAGAAACAATCGACCCACACTTAATTTAAATGATAAGTAGCCAACAGCAACACATCTTTAAAAAGCTAGACATGAGCTGACCTTCACCTTTACTACACTGAGAAAATTGCATCTTGTTTTTTTAGGTCTAAAGATTTTCATGGAGAAATCTAACCCCAAGATGATGACATCATACTTTCTGTCATATTAAAAACACCACAGGACACTCGCACACTTGTTTGTTCGGAGCCATTGTTGGTCCTCAGCACCTGAAAACATCTGTTGTTGTTCCCCCTCGCACTGGCTGAATACATTAGGACTCAGGACAAAAAAAAGAAAAAAAAAAGGCTACGACGAAGTAGTGACTCCCTCTTTTCTTTTCCCCTCTATTTGTGTTGTGAGAGGAGCCCACTGGTGGATTAGAGCTCTGTTTGAGGGCATCCAGGCGTTTGGCAGAGACTGTGCCCATCACATCCCCCCCGCTGTGAGGTCATTAATTTACCGAGAGCAGCGGGGCTTCCAGCGCTCGCCAATACCTGCCTCACCCACACACACACTCATTGACACATGACAGCTCCGAGAGCCCATGTTTCTCAGTTAGCTCACACTTTATTACTGTCACTTCCCCCGAGTTAAAGGCTAACGCCGCTGAGCCTCCAGATTAGTTACACTGCAGCGACGTAGCCCGGAGCCACAGCTGTGATTGATTAGTCCTGACACATATAAAAACAAAAGATTAGCGTTAGATTTACTGGCCCATGCAGCACTCAAAACAAAATCCTACCTAAAAAAAAAAATCACTGCACCGTTCAATTCGACTGGATCGTCGTTGTTTTTGTTCATCGCAACTTTTGCAATGTGAGCGAAAGTAACTTGAAGAGTTTGGCTCGATGTCTTCTTCTTCTTCTGTCTTTTTGATGAACCCAATGTAGTGACCCATTGAAATAATTTAATTTTTAAGGAGATACTAATATCTCATCTCTATAGGAATGGTACAAGAGAGAATGGGAAATCTGGGATTCAACCCCTCAACCTTGTATTTATTGCCACAAATGCGTAGCGAAAAGTTCAACACAACAAAACCGAGTGTCTTTCACTATATGGGTCCGATTTTTAATCAACATTTATATTTCGGTAAAAAAAAAACAGACGTTAATACAGAGCTGGTATCAATGTACTATTATTAGATAGCATAGTTAGCATATACGATACATATCACGATACAGGGGCAACGATCCGATGTAAGTAAGTAAGTAAGTAATTTTTATTTATTTATAGTGCTTTTCCAGACCAGGGTCACAAAGCGCTTAAACAATCAAAACAATATTCAATAAAGTATATACTTTAAAGGTCAAGATAAAACTGATAACACAACAGGAGTTCCAGAAAATCAAGGAAAAGCCTGAACAAATAGAAACGTCTTAAGATGTTTCTTAAAGGAGTCAGTAGACTCCAGTGCAATACATCTAGGAACAAAAATATATTGAGTTTCTTTGTATATTGAGTGATCGAGTATTTGTATTTCACAAGAATGTTAATTGTTCATTTAAAAAAATAGATACAGCGCTGTTGAATATCGATACGGTATTGTGAAAGAATATCCTAATATTCAAGTGTATCAATTTTTTCTTACACCCATAATTATAAGCACATATTAATGATCAATTTATTGGGTAAACTATATTTTTCTATTATAACCTCTCTCTGATTCTTACCATGGAAAACATACATGGGCTGGTCATGTTGTTGTTGCGATAATTACACCAATTATTATTGTGGGCCACTTAAAATGACAGGGCTGACTAAATTTGGCCCCCGGGCCATGAGATAGACTCACGTGCAGTATAACATGTAGCAAAGACCTTTGGTCCCAGACTTTTGACAAGTTTTTTACTCGAAAAGATCTCAACTTTGACGGGCTAGCTTTTTGGTGCTACAGCTAGCACGTTTAGATTAGCCCATATATGACATCGTGAAGTGTCTTTCACCATCCTACTTGTGACACCATTTGATGCAGAGTGAGAAAAATGCTCTTTCTGTGAATAAAATCAAGCTTTTTTTTCTGTAAACATTCAAAACCGATTTGAAACAGAAATCAGACTCAACTATGTGGCAATATTTTGAATTTGTGTACATCAGTAGCTAAAGTATTACCAGTATTTCTCTTCTGTTTGTGCAGGAAGCATGAGTCAGCGTTACTAAATCGACACTTATCTTGATGTAATGTCTCAAAAAAACTAATCAGATCCAAAAAAAACCCACAAGACCTGTTTTCTATCAATTCACTTTTTGTTTTCGTCAGGTGATTCAAAACCCAGAGAGAGGGGGGGCGCCTCCTCCCTCTGGGCCTGACGCGTGGCTGCTCTATTGTCGAACGCTGTCAGGTTAAGTTTCACCCTTCACCGACACCCGACTCACCTGTTTGGCAACTGCAGCCCCTCCTCGCAAACGCCCGGGAGGCCGTGCAACAAAACAACAGTCGCAGTTGTGTGAAGGAGCTCAAGTGTTGTGTGTGTGTCTGGAGGTTTTTTATTTTTTTTTAAAAAGGGGAGTGAAGTTGTGCGGGGATAATTAAACATCTAGTTGTACTTGTAAAGATCATATGGCAGCTCAGGGGCGTCGTGTTCAGCGGCAGCTCCAGTAGTCCAGAACGTGCACATTAGGAGTAACTGGAGATTCTGAATCGTACGATAAGTTGTGCGATTAATCTGCTCCGTGTTGCCCTACAGTAGAGGGCGGCTGAGGTTTGCTTCAGCCTCCTGTGGCTCTTAACCAATACATGCAGCACAAGAGGAAGTAAAAAAGTTGTTTTTGTTTTAAATTGTAACAGTTTAAAATGTTTTATCTGATTGAAAAGTAACCACAAAGTGTTTTTTATCTTTTTGTTTGGACTTTTTAAAAAAACTTTTGGAGTATAGTTATTTACTCTTACTGTATAGTATAAAACATTTGCATTTTCCTTGCAAAATAACAATTATTGAATTAAAAAACACAACACACACAGGAAAAAAACGAAAAAAAACATGTAAACCACATGTTAATTTATCATTAGACATATTTTGTCTTGTAAGTAAGTAAGTAAGTAATTTTTATTTGTGTAGCGCTTTTCCAGACCAGGGTCACAAAGCGCTTAAACAATCAAAACAATATTCAATAAAGTATATACTTTAAAGGGCAATATAAAACTGATAACACAACAGGAGTTCCAGAAAATCAAAATAAATAAAAATGTCTTAAGATGTTTCTTAAAGGAGTCAGTAGACTCCAGCAATACTATTCAACCTGAATTATCACATTTAAATCGTGACAGTTCAGGTAACATGTGTAATAATCATTATTCTTTTATTTTTGATGATTGTTTTTGTTTGTGTATGTTCAGGCATCTTTAACTCTGACTGTAAACACAACCACTCGCTTCTAAAGTAAAGTGTAATTCTCATTATCACCTGAGTGGCAGTGTTGCGTTAAAGTACAGTCGGACGTGCATTGGACAAGCGGAGAAGAAGAAACGCTTCCTCAAGTTTGAGACGCCAAAAAGCGAGTTTTATTTTCGTATTGTTCTCTAAAAGTAAAAATGAAGCCATACAAATTTTAAAGCTACTTTTGCAACCGAGGGATGCTTCTACTTAAAGACTATACTTTATTTCACAGCATTTAAGGACTTTCTATATTGTCAGAAGTGAGTTATGACTTTGTGTGTATATTTTTTACGATTGCTTGTTGAACTTGTGAAGAATAGCCATATTTATTTATGAATCAATGTATTTTTACTTATTTAGAAGATTCAAAGGAGGCTACAAAAATAAGTGAAGTTGTTTACTAATGTAATGGTCTTTGGACATATATTCACTACATGATTTATAGTTGTGTTTGAGGTTTGAATAAAATGGAAGATAAACTGCTTTAGGATTTTATTTTGTGTCAACAAATATGATTAATTCATCAATAATTCCAGGGATGGAGCAGCAGATGGAAACTGAAGTCTACAGCGGATGAGAGACTCCAAGAAGAGTTTGCTTCTTCATCACAGGTGAGTCAAGGAGTTCTGATGCTTTGCATGTTACTGTACATGGAACATAAAAACATTGGTTCATTTCGCTATTGTTATCAGTTGTCCTGTCAAGCTTTGGATCTGAAAAGTAACCATCAAATACACAAATTATCATACAGTTCTTGTGTGTTGATCATGCTCCACATACCGTGTAAATGTAGGTGTTATTTTACCATATTAAGATAAATAGAGCTAAAATAAAATAGTATGAACAGCAAAAAAATGAATGTATAAATCAATTTCATCATCACCATTAACAGCAGTGCTTGGTGCAACAACATAGTTTGTTTATTACTATTTTCTCTAGTTTACAGGCTCATATTTTGAGTGAATGGCTGGTGTAACTTCAGAGATACATTTTTATTAAAAAGTAAAACACCTTTGAAGCAGTTATCCTCAATACAACAGAGGTTTTATGGAAGTTTATTTCCTTCTGTGCACCCCGGAAACAATTGCCTCACAGACCAATACTGGGCCCGGGCCCATTCTTAAGGGACTACTGATCAAGAAACACAACAATTCTATAATTTATTCAATGCACAAAGACATGGTACATGCATGTTGAGAATCATTCAACTCCGGGACCAAGTGTCAAAATAGTTGCTGGTTTTGCATGACCCAAATCATATCCAAAACAAAGTTTTTGCGAGTTACAGGTAGGTTGTAGGTTTGCTAGCTCACCTGGGATGTTGCTCCCCGTCATCGTGACCTCATGGCTGTCCTTAATTCCCACAACTATTGGGACATTTAGGACTAGAATCAGTCTCACATCTGGTCATCTGTCAGCCTATAACAGTTGACTTCAGAGGTCGGAGCCAATCTGACCTTTGACCTGCTTCTTCTTTTCGTTAACTTCTATGTATAATGGAGGTTTTCTTACTACATGAGACGCGAGGATGATGGCGACACACATTAGCTCAACTTAAAAAAAAGTGTTTCCAGCTCAGATCCTGTTCTTCATTCCACGTGGAAGAAAACAACTCTAATGATCCTTGATCTAGTCCAGGATTTACAACGCTCCTGACCTTTTGTCTATCAATCTGATGACCTCCACCTGCCACTAATTGCCCCCCCACCCCCACCTCCCCTGCTGCCTTTTCATTGAGGCTTTATCTGCTGCTTTGCCAAGACTGTTTGCACTTATTTACAGTCCTGTTGCTGTTTGGATTCGTGTCTCGCTGTTCCTGCCTATAAAACTCAACCTCGTAATTCCAATCTGCATCTTCCCTTCTGGGTTATTAACCTCTCTCCTGCCTCGTATAGTTCCTCCACCTCACTCCTCAAGTGTTGTTTTGACCTGCCCCGGAACACGTGCCGCAGTTTAGACCCAGAGTTGCTTCATAACTGGTATCGCATCAGTTGTTATCCGGTTATTATTATGTACTCTGAAGGGGCTGCTCACGCTTTATTTACTCTTCAGCTGTGCTAGCTTTTAACTGTGCATACAAGAGTGGCCATAAAGAGCAGATGGGCGACGTCATGTTTCAAATCATAAACTTAATAACTATTTATGCTTCTGCCCGCACAATTCCGATGCCTCATCTGTAACCTGTAACCGACATTCCTGTCGACAACGCAAGAAGTGTGTTTCATGACGAAGATTCGCGCTCATTTACAAGAGCGCTCTTTCAAATGAGGTCCCCTGCCTGCCTGTCTGTTTACCTCAGCCCCATGGCTCCTGTGGTCCTCTACACTTGGCTCAGCACTTAATAGGGAGAGAATTGGCTTTCCCTGCTCCAAACAATGGCTGCTCTGTTCGTCCCGCTGAAAGAGACACCCATTAGAACAGCGTCTATCTCTGGGGTCAGGCTCGGGGGTCACGCACAAGCACGGCTCTTGTTTATGTCTGCAGAGTCAATCAAAACACTGCAGCCTGCTCCGTTAACTCCTGCTCGCCCCGACTGTTGGGACGGAGGAGCGAGTGCTGAGCCGGCGATTTCTGATCTTCTCTACCTTGTGATATCACAGCAGACTCACAGTCCCCATTCTATTATGGGTTGTTGTTTTTGCTAGAGTCTGTATTTTTAATAATAACACTCTTGCACATGTGCAGAATATTCATGAACACGTGCGTGACTTTCATGTATACATTGGACTCTCATGCACACATGTGACTAACTGTATCCCACACATGTAACTCTCATGCACACATGTAACTCTCATGCACACATGTAACTCTCATGCACACATTTAACTCTCATGCACACTTGTAACTCTCATGCACACATGTAACTCTCATGCACACATGTAACTCTCATGAACACATGTAACTCTCATGCACACATGTAACTCTCATGCACACATGTAACTCTCATGAACACATGTAACTCTCATGCACACATGTAACTCTCATGCACACATGTAACTCTCATGAACACATGTAACTCTCATGCACACATGTAACTCTCATGCACACATGTAACTCTCATGCACACATGTAACTCTCATGCACACATGTAACTCTCATGAACACATGTAACTCTCATGCACACATTTAACTCTCATGCACACATTTAACTCTCATGCACACATGTAACTCTCATGCACACATGTAACTCTCATGCACACATGTAACTCTCATGCACACATGTAACTCTCATGCACACATGTAACTCATGCACACATGTAACTCATGCACACATTTAACTCTCATGCACACTTGTAACTCTCATGCACACATGTAACTCTCATGCACACATGTAACTCTCTTGCACAAATTTAACTCTCATGCACACATAAATCTCTTGCACACACGTAACTCTCATACACACATGTAACTCTCATACACACATGTAACTCTCATGCACACATGTAACTCTCATGCACACATGTAACTCTCATGCACACATGTAACTCTCATGCACACATAAATCTCTTGCACACACGTAACTCTCATGCACACATGTAACTCTCATGCACACATAAATCTCTTGCATACATGTAACTCTCATGAACACATGTGTAACTCTCATGAACACATGTAACTCTCATGCACACATGTAACTCTCATGCACACATGTAACTCTCATGCACACATAAATCTCTTGCACACACGTAACTCTCATGCACACATGTAACTCTCATGCACACATAAATCTCTTGCATACATGTAACTCTCATGAACACATGTGTAACTCTCATGAACACATGTAATTCTCATGAACACATGTAACTCTCATGAACATATGTAACTCTCATGAACACGTGTAACTCTCATGAACACATGTGTAACTCTTGTGAACACATTTTACTCTCATGAACACATGTAATTCTCATGAACACATGTAACTCTCATGAACATATGTAACTCATGCACACATGTAATTCTCATGAACACATGTAACTCATGAACATATGTAACTCTCATGAACACATGTAACTCTCATGAACACATGTAACTCTCATGAACACATGTAACTCTCATGAACACATGTGTAACTCTTGTGAACACATGTAACTCTCATGAACACATGTAGCTCTCATGAATACATGTAAGTAACTCTCACGCACACAATTAACTCCCATGTACACATGTAACTCCCATGTACACATGTAACTCCCATGCACACATGTAACTCCCATGTACACATGTAACTCCCATGTACACATGTAACTCCCATGTACACATGTAACTCCCATGCACACATGTAACTCTCATGGACAAATGAACACATGTAACTCTCATGCACACATGTAACTCTCATGCACACATGTAACTCTCATGGACAAATGAACACATGTAACTCCCATGTACACATGTAACTCCCATGCACACATGTAACTCTCATGGACAAATGAACACATGTAACTCTCATGAACACATGTAGCTCTCATGCACACATGTAACTCCCATGCACACATGTAACTCCCATGTACACATGTAACTCCCATGTACACATGTAACTCTCATGGACAAATGAACACATGTAACTCTCATGCACACATGTAACTCTCATGCACACATGTAACTCCCATGCACACATGTAACTCCCATGTACACATGTAACTCCCATGTACACATGTAACTCCCATGCACACATGTAACTCTCATGGACAAATGAACACATGTAACTCTCATGAACACATGTCGCTCTCATGAATACATGTAAGTAACTCTCATGAACACATGTAACTCTCATGCACACATGTAACTCTCATGCACACATGTAACTCCCATGCACACATGTAACTCTCATGGACAAATGAACACATGTAACTCTCATGAACACATGTCGCTCTCATGAATACATGTAAGTAACTCTCATAAACACATCTAACTCTCATGCACACATGTAACTCTCATGCACACATGTAACTCCCATGCACACATGTAACTCCCATGTACACATGTAACTCCCATGCACACATGTAACTCCCATGCACACATGTAACTCTCATGGACAAATGAACACATGTAACTCCCATGTACACATGTAACTCTCATGAACACATGTAACTCTCATGAACACATGTAACTCTCATGCACACATGTAACTCTCATGCACACATGTAACTCTAATGCACACATGTAATGCACACGTGTAACTCTCATGCACACATGTAACTCTCATGCACAAATGTAACTCTCATGCACACATGTAACTCTCATGAACACATGTAGCTCCTATGCACACTTGTAACTTTCATGTGTACATGTAACTTTCATGCATGCATGTGAGTAACTGTGTCGCACATGTGAGAATAACTCTGACGTACACATACAACTCTAATGCATAAATATGAGTTTGCATTAGAAAATCTCCTATGCACACATGACAATAACACATTAAACTCATAAATACATATCAATAAGTCACACACGCTTAATTCACATGTACAAATGAGAAGAATTCTTCCACTTGTGTGACAACAGCTAAAAAAACAAATGAAAAGCAGTGCTTGCCTCTCATTCGTGCATGTAAAACTAATAGGACGCACACGTGTTAGACATAAAATTGAAAAACCATCAGGCACACGTTGTAACCTCTCATTGAAATTTAGTAACGCACACATGAACAACTTTCATGCCAACATTTTCTCTGCAGTAAGACATAATTACACATGTGTCACTCTCGTGTAAGGACTAAAATACTTTAACAGTATCACTGCTGGCTCAAATAAATCAATCCGTTCAACGTCGGCTAATAATCAAATAAAGTGCGGCTCGTATTTCCACACTGACAGCGATTTGACCGCCGTACAATTAAAAGTCTGTTTTCTGAACCTCTTGCTGGTTCTTTTCTTTACTTTCTCTCTTCAGGAGAGGTTGGGCAATCGCCACACAGCACTGTGAGCTCCCTTTGTTTACCGAGAGCAACCCAGCAGAGCTCGCAGCTTTGTTGCGCTGCAGTCACTCGCAGCCTCACAGCTGTGACACGCACACACTCAACACAAATCTCTGACTCACAAACACTCGCAGTATCCTGTGGTCAAAGGGAGGGATTTGAAAATCCGCCGAGTCTGGCGCGTGAACCTGCTGAACTTGTCTTCAACCCCCCCGAGCCATTGTTCTCCCCACTATATTCTCAAAGATTGTATTTATCGAGAAATCTTCACGCTCGTTGGACCCAATTAGGAGCTGCACCCTGTCGACTTCTGCTGCAGAGTCTCCGGCGTGGAAATCCATGAGATTCAACATGTGGTTGAAGTGGAAAAAAAAAAAGCTTGTTGAGGAGGAGTGTTGCTGCCGGTTCTTAGACAAAGACAGGTCAACATGGTCTCCCTTCTTGTCCATGAAAGCAACCAAAAACATGACGACTGGTCCTTAAAAACTACATATTAGAATGAAAAAGAATCAGATCTTATTACGACCCCAAATGGTCTTTACCTTTTATGTTTATTTGATTTGAAATCCTGAGTCACCTCAACTGACTTCTCTAGACACTCGCTTGAGGCTACAGAAGACATTTTCGGCTCACAAAAGGTAGAGATTATGGGTCATGGCCTTTGTGCCCTTTACTCTTTCAATCCAGACTCATAGCCAAGGAGCACCTTCTCAGTTTATTTTGGCTTTTTTTTGGCATTTCCCATAACAAGTCCCTCATCTCTTCTTATGATGATCATCTCACCTCCTTTTCACTCATATCCGTGAACATCGACCTCACATTTTCATCTCTAACTTTATGTTGCTCAACTAAAAACTGACTTGTTTCATTAGCTCATACATTAGTATTATCTTCCGTGTTTTAGTAAGCTTGATAAATGTGCCCAGCTCTGTATAATCCCCTCCACAGAGATATGCCTGGACCTTTACAAAAGGTGGTTAAACATTAATTTATTCTAGTCTGGAATTTGGGGTAGGTTTGTTTATTTAGTTGAAAAAAGGACTGTACTCTTTATTCTTATAATAGCTTTGTACTTTATAAATCGCTTTTAAAATTCTATAAAAATAAATATATTAGACATTTTAAGTAATTAATAATAAATTGAGTAATCTTATAAAACAACACAACAACTTGTGTTGTGTGTACTAGATGTTTTAAAACCACGGAGCCAGACTCACCATCTGTGTTGTTACGAATTTAGTTTAGGCTTCGCTAACTTGTCAATCAAGTCCATCACGTTCAGACTTCTGTTGTTGCCAAAGTTTCGCTCCAATTATTAAGTTGTGCTTTTGCTAGCAAGGATGTTGTTAGTACATACTCAACCTCTCGTGACCAGGAGACGGAAGTTTTGTTTCTCCTCCAGACTCATTTAGTCCAATGATCCTATTGTTACCAAGATGAACCTGGGATGGGAATTCAGGAAAACTGATTAATGGGAAGGTGTTATAAAAATTCAACTCCATACAGTTTGTGCCGATAGTGAAATCAGCATTTAAGGCTGAAGCTGTTTATTTAACTAGGCTGTAAAGAAGTTTTTTTAGTGCCGTAAAAGTCTGTTTTTTTGGCTGGGTTTGAACTTGACTTCCGGTCTTTTTGCAGCCCAGCCTCAATCGAGCACTTCTGCATTGGCTTTACTTTTAAATACAGGATGTTGACTCTTGCTTGGGGCCCTTAAGTGGGCCATGAGGGCCTATTCTTTTGTCATAAAAAGTTTATCGTTCGTGAACACCAAAACACTTTTTTTTCTTTTTTTAAAAAATAAAACCAGTGAAAAGTCTTTATGTGGAATGTGGCGAATCTGAGACAAATTCGTATTATTAATTCCAATTAGCTTATCTGTTTGAGAACTTGCACGACCCTATCATCGCCATTGTTGTGATGCACTCTGTGACCCTTTTTTTTTTTTAAACTTGAACTTCTAGTGAGTGAAAATACAGTTCTTGTGTGTGTGGACAGCGGGCGTATCTAAAACTCTTGGAGACACAACGGATCGGCTTATCCGTGGAAGCGCCCAGAGTTCCCCTTTTGGTAGCGAAAAGTAGGCTATTATTATATTACGCTGTTTAGCAGATGATTAAATTACACACTTGTAAACAATAATCCAATCAAACTGTTCTGGTGACATAAAATCACAATTTAATCTTGAATTTCAGCAAAGTTCTTATACATAAGTGAACTCGGGGTCTAAGAGAAGAAGAATTTGTTTAAAACTTTCATGGTTTGAGTACAGAAAACTAAACCCTGCTTTGTTAACATCTGGTCAGCTATTTTTAATTGACACTTCGACCTTGAGCGTGTAGTTAGACGATGTGTGTTTTTTTCCACTGAGTCACAAGAAGCAGCGAGTCCGAGAAGCCGCACGATGGCCAATCCCGAGCAGGAGCGTCGCTTCATTGACAGTACGTAAACAAAGAAGGGTCATTGTCGGCGGCTAATTGGTTTCGCAGAAGTCGGGCGGCTTTTTCCCGAGGACACACGAGCAGCCGGGGCCCCGGTGGCGGCTCCGTAACGAGAGAAGATCCCGTCCTCGCCCGACACCTCCAGGAGCCTCCGAGCTACAGAAGTTATTAAAGCGCTAACCGCTGGCCTCGCGCCAGGGACGTCGGCTTGTTAGTCGCCTCACCTTGATAGCGGCAGAAGGATGAGAAAAACAAGTCGAGATCCAGGGGCGGGGCCCGAGAGGGGACAATTGCGTGAGTGTGTGTGTATACACCAGTGTGTCGGTCCACCAAACAGTAACAACTGCAAAAACATGTTAAACTCGGAGCTCTTTTTTTTTTTCCGAGCTCGTGTTTCACAACAGAGCGCCGGGTCGTCCCTCCCTTCTCCTTTTTCTCTTGACTTTTTTCTCTCGCTCTCCCTTCCCCCCCCCAGCTCCCTGGCACTTCATCCCTCCTACTCCGAGTCTCATTGGCCCCTGTTTTTCTCCACTCCCTCGCTATCTGTATGTCTATCACATATACAAACACACAAAACTTTTTCGACCCCCAGCCTCCCTCGTTCCTTACACCCTCACGCACTCCCCCCTTCTTTCCCTCCTCCTTCCAGGCGTCCTCCTCCCTCTCGCTGTTGTTTCTGACTGACAGTGCTGATTTACTCCAGGTTTGGACAGTGGCCAGCTCGTCTCAAACAACTGCACGAGCTGCAGAGCAGGGCAATAAACAAAGTCCTAGATTGGCTTTTCTGCTCAACTCTTGCTTCAGCACTTCAGCTCCACTTTATGTCTTTCCCTCCACACAAAAAAAAACAATCTCTAATGAGGACATCTGGGTATTAATAGCGGTGGGAAGATCGGATTTAAATGTTGATTATTATTGAAGATTTGTTTGTGAGAACAGCTTGTTGATTATGGCTTAGTATCGATGGAAAAATGTTGATACAAATACCGACATTTCTGAACGCTACTTTTTTCTATACCAATTTTACAAGATCAATACTAAGACAAATAAAGAGACATTACATGTAGCACTACAAGCACACTTCTTAATCATAAAACAAAGAAATCCCAGCGGGTGTTGCTTGGATTTACTCTGGTTTCCTCCCACAGTCCAAAAACTAACAGAGTTTGATTGGGAACTTGCGAAATTGTTCGTAGGTATGATTGTATGTGAAGGGTTGTATATTGTTGTGTGCCCTGTGTCAGACTTGCGTCCTGTTCAGGGTGTCCCCCCCCCCCCCACCTCTTGCTGAAGAATCTGGGATAGGCTCCAGCCCCCCCGCAACCCCTATAAGGTAATAAGAGGTAGACAATGAATGAATGAATATCCAGGGAAAAATACCATTTACAAGTAAGAAATGAATGTGATGTTCACTACATTGGCAACTTATCGTTTTTTCTTTAAAAAAAAAATCAAGACATTATTAAGCTTTGATCAGGTGTGTGTACCGAAAATAGTCCCCGAAAGTTTCTAGCCACAAAAGAACCCAAGTTTCATACTCGGCCCTAGTTATTATTTATGTCCTTTGGCATCATTCCATTTGTTGTTCGCAACTTACGTCATGTAGAAAATAAGAGTTGGTTTATCCATTGCAAACACTCTGTACTATATCCCCAAACCATGTTTATTGACAAGTGCTACACAGTCCAGTTGCTACTGATTGATATATGACTGGGAGTTTGCCTGTTGGATCCGTCTTCCAGATAAGATTGTGTTGATGAATCCCTTAATCTCGGATTGCTCCTGATTGTACTACAGGTGCTGTGGATGCGGGCTAGCATGGAATATAAACCTTTTACCCTTCAACTCCTTGTTGCCTTGAACTCGAGGTAGTTTTTTCTTTAGTTTCCTTATCATTCTCGCTGTACTTCTAATAGGACCTCCACAAAGGCAAAATGATGACCCATGCAGATCAAGTGTGTTCCAGGACTATCAGCCACCCTTGTCTATTCAGTGCTGTCCACTCTGGTGGCTCTCCTCCACCGACCCTTCTTCCACATCTGGAAGCATCAGCATCACCTGTTGGCCCACTAAGGTCGACCATGCTCAACCTTATTTCTTGCAGATTTCTCATAAAAATGAGGACCTGTTTAGCGACAACTGCCTCTCGAGACAAACCATGACTGAACTGGTACATCTATCTCAAAGCTAGTCAAATGTGCAAGTGTACAGGTAGGAGTACCCCCAGACTAGAACCTCAGATGCACTTGGAGCTGGAAGTTCCTACACTGGTTGAACAATCCAGTTGTTAAAGTTGTTCAGTGAATTCTGATTCGACGAAATGGTTTGCCTTAACTTTTCATTCCAGCGCCTCTTTCATGATTTAAAGCGAACACGTTTGGATGTAGATTAAAGCGCTTCTCTCTCTCGGTTTCTAATCTCCTCCCTTTAGGGAAGGATCGTCCAGACGGTGGCCGAAACAGTTCTGCTCGTTTCTTCTCGCATAATTCCATCACAGGCATCCGCCGTTATCTCTGAACAACGATTGGCTAATACCAGCACCCAGAGGACTGACAATAAACTCCTGAACTCACAGTTTTCAAAGAGGGAGTTTTAGACATCTGGATTTGAGAATCACCAGGGAAAGAGGGGGCTTTCATTATCTCGTCTCTGGCTGCTCATCATTAACCCCGGGGTCACCTCGAGCTGACAGGGGACGGGTATGAAAACTCTGTGGAAGACAAACAAGTACACAGACTCTCTAGTAATACCGGGGAAACGACACAATAGAGTACTTGAGTGAGGATTATTTTGATATATGTGCTTTAATCTTATTCCATTTTATTTCAACTTCATGAATTGTTTTGGTCGCAGCATCAAAAACAGGCGATCCTGTCAGACGGTCCCTGCAGAGGCGCATCAGGGGAGCGCGGCAAAACAAAACAAGACAAGCCATTCCAGCGAGCAGATTCGCTCATGAATAATTCTCTTGCGAAAGAGACAAATTAATATCCGATGCAGACAGAGACAAGAGTGGGCTGGAAGACAATCACACAACATGCAAAACTCCCATGTTTGTTTGACAAATCCATCCAGAAACCATTCAGGGAAAACACTCAACATGATAATAATAACAGTGAGTGTGATGTCATGGTGCTCGCTGAAGAATCACAAAAGACTGTCAAGACACTTAAAATCTCATCAATCCAAGGAGAGCCGTGAACTTCAGCTGTTGTTGTTGACCTCACAGCCCTTCACCCTAACTATCACCTAAAAGATTAGATTAGATTCAACTTTAATGTCATTACACTTGTTCAGAACATGGCATCGAAATGCAGTTTAACATCTAACCACAAGTGCAACAGTACAAGTAACAGATAATATTTACAGCGAAGATAAATATGTATGCATATATATATATATATATATATGATGGTATGAAAGCGACTATTGCTGATACTTGGTGATGCTTTTTCATGGTGAGAGTTCAACATTGTGGCTGCTCGTGATCTCATGTGGTTCATTTGCAATTAGGAGGATGTCCTGGGGCAGAGCCCCGAGGTTTGCCACTTATACCTTCTTCAAACATCTTTGGTTATGTTGCTTTAGCGGTGACTTTTAGGGGTTTCTCACTCAACAGGCCCAAATCAGTTTAGCAACCTGATGAGCAACTTAAAGTGAAAGTGAACCAAGATATCTAACGTCATTTTCGAATCACCCTCATGTTATGTTAAGTTATAGGCAGAAAATAAGTCCATTTTAATGCAACGAATAATGCTGAGTGATCGTTGCCAAAAAGATTAACTTAAAAACGTCCAAACTTCCTGTCAACTTGACCTATTCTACAAATAAGAAGACGACATCCCAGCAGTCACCGGTGGCAACCATGGTTGTTAAAAAACATTTGTGGCTGAAAACATTAACCCGATCAAGTTTTCTTTCCAAGAACTTATAATGACTTATAATTGACTTGTCGATCTTCAGCTGGGAACGGAACAAAATCCTTCAGCCGTCTGAGTTACTGGCCTAATAAAATGAAAATGAAACCGGACTCTGATAGTCTTTTTATTCCTGGAGGAATCGATATTTCTCGATTATCTCTGTGATTGCCTCCGTTATCAAACACTCACCATGCATATTCCTTTTCTTTAACATCATTTTAACTGTTACAGAAAAGCCTCTGTATAATTGTCAACGTCAATAATCAAAATTTCTTATTTTAATTGTAATTTTCATGGGTTTCACAATAGACTTGGCCAGATTTGATTGATTGATTGATTGGTACACACTTATATGCGCCACATTGGTACATATACATATATCACAAATAACTAGGTGTAGGAAGTCCTTACTTTATTCCATAGAAGATGGCTGATGCTAACACAGAGTCGTAGAAGATCCTCAGGAGTCTACAGTTGACCCCAAATGACCTTCTCAGCAGTAACCGTTTGCTTTTAGGTACTTGGCTGATGCCACCTTCTCCCTCTCAATGTTGGTACCCTGGTGGTTCACTGGTGGTGGAGAACGTTAGGGTCTATAGAAATTCACCGCAAGCTTTTTGATTTTTACCTCTGATCTGGAGGTTGGTTCTGTTGTCACCAGTCAGAGAGATTTATCCCCTTGGCCTTGAGTTAGCATGTACCGTCCCATGTGTCCTCATGATATTTGACTGTAACATGAAGAACAATTGCAAAAAATAAGATGAGAAATAACACTTTTATTCTCAATTCTTGCTTGAGAATTGAGCAGCTCTTGCATGTAGTCCCACAGAGACAGTCATCTGTTGGAACTGTTCTTCATAGGCTGGAGGTTCTCCTCAAATTGTACACTCCGGCTTGACAGGGCAATAAAATACTTTCAATTCTAAGTTTGATAATGTAACATACACGTGATACTCAAAACCAAATACGTGATTATGTGAACTCTTGTGGTAGTCGCCAGGAAGACGGATGGAGCCGACATGGTGTCATGTGACTGTGGTGTGAGGTGTGGCGATGATGGGCCTCGACTGGAGAGCAGCTGCCATGTCTGAGCGAGACGGCGGTGAACTCTGTGGTCGTCGCAGACGCAGCGCGGCTGCCGAACACTCACCACACGAGGCGAGATTCGGCAGAGCTCTCGACTGTAGCCTGACCACTCAGCAAGCCACCAGCATGCTATGTTATTACATCTTATTAGGCTTTATAACACGCGAGGATGCTTTGACATGTAATGAGCTGACAGCTTGCAGTTTTCGCTGCAGAAACAGAACCCACAAACCCCTCCGCTATCTTCGCCTGAAAAGATGTTTACACAGTCTGTTTTTTGTTGATGCCTCCTGGTTCTGTTTTCAAGGTTTTCTCAGGAAAACAGTGAACGCTGATCTGGCTGGAAGTAGATAACACGGATGTAAATAACTCCTCGCCTTCAGCTCCTTTGATAACAAGTGGTCTAACACCATTGTTTTCCAGCACATCCCGACCCGTGACAGCTATCCTTTGACAAGATCACGGCTCGGACTGATAAAAGTTGGCGGAGAGAGTTCTCTATCGTGTTTTCTCACCTCCAGCATGTCCCTTAATGGGTTTACACCGAGAATCTCACAGATTAATGGCATTAGGCTTAATAAATCCAGTCATGGGTGTGATAAAGATGAGACCAGGGGAGTCTAAGCCGCGGTCGGTCTCTCCCCGCTGCGCTCAAACACGGGAACGCCGGGCTAATCTGGTTACCAGCCGAGAGATTTCATGCTGGGAAAGAATGACATCAGCTCACTGAGCCGAGGTAAAAGACAGACATAACAGTCCTCGGAGCAGCCACGAGGAAACAAAGTCAACTTAATATAATCTCTTTTGTCTAATCGGATATAAAAGATTGTTGTTGAATAGTAAACAAAATCAGGCGATCATCTTCAGTCCTTTATGAGGACGTGTGTTTTAGGATACATTTTTAGCAGCCCTTATGAAGAGTAACTAAAGTGTTGATTTAAGTAAGGTAAGGTAAGGTAAAACTTTATTGATCCCTCAGGAGGTCTCCTTCGGGAAATTGTTTTTTACCAATAGCCAGCAATTTTTCATAAACAATAAAAAATAATACATAAAAAATAAAATAAGAAGAAGAACATAAAGAGGAAGAACAAGATGACACAATCTAAGTCTAAAGACAAAGCCAAAGAACATAGGACAAGGAAAGAAAAACAACAAAGACAAAGGATACAAAGACTAACATGGAACAGAACATCCAGATACTCTCACTCCACTCCTGCCCCGAACTCAGAATTGTACAATTTAATAGCCCGAGGGATGAATGAGTCCCTGAGTCTATTTGTTTTGCACCTGGGTAGGAGCATTCGTGCACTCATTCTGCTTCTCTGCTCACTGATGACAGTGTTCAGAGGATGACTGTCATCATCCATGATGGACAGTAGTTTGTTCAATGATCTCCTCTCAGCAACTGTCACCAGTGAGTCCAGCTTCATTCCAACCACAGAACCAGCCCTCCTGATCAACCTGTCCAACCTGTTGACACTCCTCCTGGACACATTTCCACCCCAACACACCACAGCATAGAACATGACACTGGCCACCACAGACTGGTAGAACATGCAGAGGAGCTTCTTGCAGATGTTAAATGATCGAAGCCTCCTCAGAAAGTACAGTCTACTCTGAACCTTCTTATATACATGGTCTATGTTGCAGGACCAGTCCAGTTTACTGTCCATCCACACACCGAGGTACCTATAGTTGTCCACTATCTCCACCTCGTCGCCTCTGATGGACACTGGACGTGGCTTTGTCCTGGACCTCCCGAAGTCCAAGACCAGCTCCTTGGTCTTTGAGGTGTTCAGCTGCAAGTGGTTCCTCTCACTCCAGTCCACAAAGTCACGTATCAGACTCCTGTACTCGTCTTCGCTGTTGTCCCTGATGCATCCAACAATGGCAGTGTCGTCAGCATACTTCTGGACGAGACTCAGCTCTGAGTTGTAGCAGAAGTCCGAAGTGTAGATGGTGAAGAGGAGAGGGGCCAGTACTGTCCCCTGAGGTGCTCCTGTACTGCACACCACAGTGTCAGACTTGATGTCCTTCAGCCTGACATACTGTGGTCGATCAGTAAGATAGTCCGTAATCCAGGAGACCAGACCAGGGTCCACATGCATCTTAGTCAGTTTGTCCTGCAGCAGAGTGGGTTGGATAGTGTTGAAGGCACTAGAAAAGTCCAGGAACAGGATTCTCACTGAACCGCTTCCTTTATCCAAGTGGGAGTAGGTCCGATGCAGGAGGTGAAGGATGGCATCTTCCACACCAACCGCTGGCTGGTAGGCAAACTGCAGGGGGTCTTGCGCATGCTGGACTTGTGGTCTGAGATGTTTGAGGACCAGCCGCTCCAGTGTCTTCATCAGCTGCGAAGTCAGTGCCACCGGTCTGTAATCGTTCAGCACACTCGGTCGGGTCTTTTTAGGGACTGGAACGATATAGGAAGTCTTCCACAGAGTTGGTACTTTCCCCAGCCGTAGACTGAGGTTGAAGACATGCTGGAGTGGCTCAGCTAGTTCAGCAGCGCAGGTCTTTAGCAGTCGAGCAGACACCTTATCAGGACCAGCAGCCTTCCCTGGACAAACCCTCCGAAGTACATCCTGTACCTGGAGTGAGGTGAAGCTGGGAAGGTTGTGTGGAGCTGGGGGGGGCACAAGAAGGTGGGGCAGGTCCTGAGGCGGGCAGCAGTGAGGGTGAGGTGACCTGCTCAAACCTGTTGAAAAAGTTGTTCAGACCATTTGCCTCCTCCACCGTGTCCACTGCAGTCAGAGAGGCCTTGGTCTTGTGTCCAGTGATGGTTTTAACACCATCCCAGACCTCTCTTATTTCTTCTCGGCTCAGCTTCTCCTCCAACCTCCTCCTGTAGGTGTCCTTTGCCTCCCTCAAGCATCGCTTCACCTCCTGCTGAGCTGACCTCATGGCGTCCCTGTCCCTGCTCCTGAATGCCATCTTAAATAGATCTTTGACCTCAATTGTATCATCAGTATGTGTCTGTTACTGCAAAACTTTTTATTGAAATAATTACATTAGACAATCTGCTTAAGCCCCGCCCACTGAAAACATTTTTTTTTTCTGGAGCTAAAATCTTGCTTACCATAACCACGCCCACTTTGCTGTGGTTGGTCAAGCTTGAAGTTGTCACTGCATATCATCAATCCCTGAAGTTTCCAGGAACTTATTATATAAAGAAAGAAGCATGGTGTTCTTCGCTGCTGCAGGAGGAGTGAACTCCATTAAAACGTCATAATGGACCCCGCTCTCGTAACCTCTCGTTTGCCGAGATTTCAGACTGGGGGAACTTTATGAAGTAATAACTTCAAAACATGGTCATGATGAGAGACTTACTGCATCTTGGCCTATACAAGTATATGGTAATATGGATGGCATTCTACTTATGACCAGGCTTTTACCTAGGATTCTTTTTGTATGGAAGGCGATAGAAAAATACATTTATAGGGTGACTTTGAGGAAGGCTGCCTAAAAATAAAGTGCCCTGCAATCTATGACAGCTTTAACAATAACTTCCTGTTTGCTTAAATGCATATCTAATTCATAAACGAATACATGCTAGCTTAACTTTCCTTGCTTTGCTGTAGTGATTATGTTTTTAAGGCTATTCAAACTTTCACCTGTCATATTAATGTTTTTGTTATTTCTCACTTGTTAGCTTGCATTGTAAAAATACACTGTGGTAGTCGGACTTAACGTAGTATTAGTATTAGTCGAGGACCTACTGTCTTGATATTTAGTTGTTGGGTATAACCTAAATGTCTCGAAAGACCAGATAGTTTGTCGTAATTTAACCGTAATAATTTTCTCCCAAGCGTTCATGGTGGTCTTCAGGAAAAAGGGCACTTTTCCTTACAACCACTATCACACTTTTTGATCCTTCAGGAACAAAATCTAAAAGTATTAAGAGAAGTTTTTCCATAAAAGCACACAACGGTGTCTCATGCATCCCATGATCCTTTGCGTGATATAGATTAATGTGCGTGTGTACTATCAATTTCTTAAGAACTGTAGTCCAAGCATTTGTGAAGAAAAAAGCGATTTGTTTGGCTTATTTTTAAAACTGAATGACTTCTAAATGCGCAGAGATCCTTTTAACAACTTTATTAAATGGAAATGCATAATAAGTCCCTCTTTGTTGTGTCCAATAACCCTTCCAGAATCACCAAATGGGACAAGCACATTTTCAGAGTCTATAAATATTCTTGGCACATCAGCAGCTTTTCTGTCCGAACTCCGAGAAGTTGTGGTTTCGCAATTGGGCCGGTTACCTAATTCTCTGACACGGCGTATCATTTAGCAGGCCCATCTGAGACGCCTCATTCAATCAAGTTTTCTTCTCCATCCCGAACCGATCTCATGTAAAAGCCGTCCCACCTCGGCAAATAGAGGGCACCCACGGATGAATGGGCGCCTGCTCTCACGGGGCCCCGAAACAATACTGACTCCTACAATGCCTTTAGCTGGCACACAGATTTCGGTAATTAGACTGTGACTGTTGCTGGCAGGGGGCCCGGGTCAACGCCAAAGGATTCGGGATAAAGGCGATGTTCCCCAACACACACACACACACACACACTCCGAGCGCTTAATGTTCTCTCCTCCTACTACTCTGCCATGTTTGCCCCTATAAGCGACTATCCCATAACCCCTCTTCGGCCCCCCTTCCTCTATTCTCTTGTGTTTTTATGGGTCTGAGTCAGGGTCCCGGGGTTTGTTGGGTTTGTTTACCATTGGTTAGTTTGGGGTTTTTGAGAGGGGGGGGGGTGCAGGGGTAATTACAATGGTGGGGAAAACAAACAGAGGATGGAGCGAAATGGAACTTGGCCTGTGGTCACATGGGAGCTATTTATTCATTATCGGTCCAATGGGAACGTTAGTTTTGCTTCGCTCCGGGATGTTTAGATAAAAAAAAAAAAAAAAGAGAAGACAACGTAATGTCAACCATTAAAGCTGCTGATTCATCACTATGCTGTAAAAATAGACTCTTCCTCTCTCACAGTGTAATTTGGAAGAACAAGCCGGCACGCTCTGGATTTGTGAAGCTGTGGGTGCAGTTGCTCGTTCCCTCTGTGAACTCGGCCTGAACCGTCGACGAATGCCCAGTTTTTTTAGGTTTTTTTTTTACGATCTACGTATCATGGTCAGTCACCCCAAACCAGCGTTGGGCTGGCAGCGCGAGCACTCAAGTGGTTAAGCAACACAAACCATGCAGATACGATCTTGAACTCTTCAACTTCAATCAGTCTCACTCTCGTCCTGTCAAGTCTTTTTCTTCTTCTTCGTCGAGGAGCCGAGAAAAAACAGCTGTTTTGATTTGTAAACAAGTGCCGTGCGGTGGGTGAGTTTGACCAGTTTGAGAATGGAAAAGTCTGGACATCGTCATAGATCCGCGTTTTCCCCCGGGGAGAGCTGAGCGATGGGGGGGGGGGAAGGCGGCGGCGGCGCTGGCAAATCCATGCTCTCACGCACCCCTTAGATTAAAACATTAGCAATCACAAGCCGGCGACATGACAGGAGCGCCCTCGGAGCCTACAAGCCCCTCCTAAAGCCTTTTGACACGGGAGGTCACGAGCAGAGACTTGTGCGCCGCCCCTACTCTCAGGGATCTGCCTCTCCTGGACTTGTTTACACGTCGTAATCAGTTTGAAAAAATACCAACAATATGGAGCAACAGACGGCAGATAATAATCTTAGGGGGCGAATTGGAAAATCATCTGTGGCTGTTGACACAGACAAAGTTTTGCATGTGATGATCTGGAAAAAACGTTTATTTTTGTTAATCAAATGTTTACAAGAAGGAGAGCAGATGATGGTGATCTAGAGGTTTCAGTTTTTTTTCTCCTGGTTTGTGATTAACCGGACAATATTTAAACCTACAAAATCATACATATAAAACACCCTATATAAATACACTTGTATACAGGTGGTTGGTGTTTATTTGGATTTTATGGCTTTAGAATTAGATACAAATGTGGTGTGAGTGCATTCAATTGTGGACTTAGATAACGTTTTGACTGTTATTTCCTTATTTGTGCCATTGTCTTGGTTTTTCTTCAGCCGTTGTGACTCGAAACTGAAACTAATATTTCTTCATGATGGTCTTTATTGAGTCACGGAAATGCGAAAAAAAATATGCCAACTCAATAAAGCACTGAGGACATCAACTCCAAACATGTTTTTTTTTTATAAATGGTCGCTGTTCGTCTCACTCCCTCTCAGAGAACTCATAGCTAGCTTGTGCATTTAGTTGCTTTTTACTTTCACCTTCACACCTTCAGTATATCATCACATTCCACACAATATTAAAGCTCTTCTGCTTTTAGAAACTGTTGAAAATGTTTATTATTTTATTATTACTTAGTGTGTATATACAGTATATATATTTATACTTGTTTTTCTTTGTCAGAATACAGTAATCAGTGGAAGAGTATCTTCTACTTATATATTAATTAAATATGTATTTAAAAAACAATTTTTTTTAGTTGTCATTTGCGAATACAGAAAAAATAAAATAAATAATATATTTTCAGTGGTTGAACACGCAAGTATAATTAAAGCCATGTTTCCTTTAGATATGAATAACAAAATGTTCAGTTTTGTTGCAACTTATACTTCAAATGTTTCTCTAGTTTTCCTTTTAAAAGCGTGTCAAGTTCAAAGTGGTTTCAGATGGTCTCGGCGATAAATCAAGCCTCAAGTGAGCAGGTGGACTTGAGTCGTAGGAGTTTCTGCACGAGTTTCTTTCCAACCCTATGTGAGGTCACAGGAAGGACGGAGCTGGGTTTATCTGTCAGGGCGTCAACTCTGGCAGAGTTATCGCACATTTTTGCTTCTACTTTTTTAACGGATGAAGTTTCAAAAACGGACTACTTGAAGAGGAATTATTGAAGTATAGAAACTCTCGCTGACCTTCTCTATCAACGCATATCTGAACGATTGAGGAACAAGAGTGACTCATTCTTGAACAGTGGCTAAATGTAGCATCGAAGTCACCAAGAGTTAAGCGACATAAATAAAGTCTTCTTTGCAAGTGTAACCCACAGGTTTTTAGGTTGAAATGAGGCACTAAATTGAAATGTTTTTTTTAAATTCTAGTTTATGTAACCTTTGATGAAATTCATACGTCATACAGATTTGTTAGCTTGTGAAATGCTATGCTAACAGGTTTTTTAAAACATAAAAAAGACAATCAAGTGTTAACATTTGTTAACAACTTCTGTGTATATTCCAAAATATACAGTATATCTATTGGTTGACCGTTCACCCGCGCTAGCTTAGCATTTCTTATTTTCTTTAAAAGACAAATGGTTGGAATCTTGTTCTATAGATAGATAGATAGATACAGTAGATTGATACAGTAGATAGATGGATAAATACATCGATACAGTAGATAGACAGAAGACAGTTGGACAGAAGATTTCTTATACTTTTTTTCTTTTTTATTATTTATTAGTATGGAATGCATAAGGAAATATAAGATAAACATGTAAAAAGCAAGACATACTTCTAAATATTGTGTGTACAATAGAATGACAATACATATTTCGGAAAACAAAAATCTATAATAATCCATGAAACAATAAAAATAATTGTAACTATTTTTAATATCGTGTGTACTATCAAATTATAATACATTTTTTAATAATAGGAACTCAACACAAACCCCCCCACAATGATTTTAACTATTTTTCATTGGACAGCGTATGTAAACACAGATATAAACATTCACTTTTAATTCATGGTTTCATATGAAACAAAAAAACACCAAAAAACATTAAGCAAAATCATATCATTATAGTACAGTATAAATGAATTGTGTTAAGATTTGTAAAGTACAGGTTTTGTATTTATATTTATTTATCATTAACATTTGATACAACTCCAGACTTGGATATTTATAGATGTATTAAAGGGTCAATTTTGTAAAAAAAAAATCAAATATTTATATAATTTTGTTGTTCTCTGAGGTACTGTTGAATATTACTAAGTCAAAATATTTCCACTCATGTTTACTCTGGGCCGATAAACACAGCCAGAAGTCCACATGTGGCACCCGGCCCGCAATTTGCGATAGAGGTGAAGAAGAAGATGTTTTCGTCAACTTTGACATCGAGGAAGTCCTTCAACGCTCCGATCCATCTTCCTGCTTCGCTCTCAGTGGCCGACTGTTTGAGTTGGCAACACGAGCCGATATCCACGGCAGCCCCTCGTGTTGCAATGTTTACCGACGTCCGTATTAATTCAGTGTCATGCTGCAGTATTTGAATAATGAAAGCTGCACCAGCTGGGCCTCTCGGAGACAACAGACCTCCTCTCCCCTTTTGCCATTTTTTTTTTTTTTTTTGTCCGCTCGACATCTCGTCTCACGTGGTTCTCACACCCCTGAAAAAAAACCTCACGCTTTCAATTCGCGCCCGTGAGGTTGGAGTGCGTTACAATGGCTCGCACCGATTCCCCCCGAGTCCAGAGAGCAGCCAAGTCATGTCGCTGCATGAGACAAGGAGGGTTTGTGTGTGTGTGACGACATGTGATCTTCAGCTGCCAGAACGCACTCGATTATTTCGACTGTAAACAAGCCCTCGCCAGCGCGTGTCTGCTGAATCGATGTTGTGCGCTGGAAGTTGTGATCCACAAAGAGTTATTTTTTTTTCGTGGAATGGATTTTATCCGTGCTAGTAAGCCGGTTTATTCGCGGAGCCGGACTGGCAAAGTGTTGACGCCCGAGGGTTGATCGTGGAAGAATTATCAATACGGGGTTAATGATTTGACCTTCGGGGACTCTCGGAGTAAACCCCCTCCCACCCCCCCCCTTTGCAAAGAGTGGCACTTTATCTGCAGGGCTTGGATTCTACCCCATCCCCCCCTTTAACTTTTCCTGAACCTCCAGCGTTCCCCCCGCAGTCCGAGCCTTTATCACGGGTAATGCTACAAACACCTGGTCCATAAGTCTACCTCGACCCCCCCCCCCCCACGCTTGAAGGCCCGACTGGCAATACTTTAATCATCTTAAGCTCTTTCTGTTTATGTGGAGAAAAATACAAAATAGACTTTAAAGTTACACCTGAAGTTGACTTTCTAGTGCAGTTGTTGGTAATTCATTTTTTTCTAAAGGGGTTCATTATATGCTTGTTCTGAAGAGACATCGAGCATCAGGAAGCATCAATGTTACGGTAAAAGTTTTAGTTTATATACGACTTGCTGGTGAAAAATAATTACACAATCGTTTAGGAGATTATGTTATTATGATGGACTCACTGGTGACAGTTGCACAGAGGAGATCTACTGTCCATCATCGATGATGACAATCATCACAGAACACTGAATGCTCCTCCCATGATGCAACACTAATAGACTCACGGACTCATTCATTCTTCGTGCTATTAGGCTGTTTAATTCTGAGTATGGGGGCAGGATTCGAGTGAAAAGGTGTTAATCTTTGTATTTTTTGTCTGTATATTAAATAAATGTTTGAATATATAAATACTGTCATTAAAAAGCTATAAAGATAAATGTGATAACAGCCGCACAATCAAAAATGTAAATATAATGGTTAATTAAAAAAACATTTTAATAGTAATGACATTTTTTTAAATTAAATTGTATGTAAGTAAGTAAGTAAGTAATATTTATTTATATAGCGCTTTTCGAGACCAGGGTCACAAAGCGCTGTACAGGTGAATGATTGTCAATGTAAATCGATAAATATGTGAGAAAAACTTTATTTGAAAAATATATTTTAAAATAAATCATATCTAAGGAAAAAATAAACAAACTAAAAAGACATTTTTAAATATATGAACAACAAATGACAGAGTAATTTAAGGACATACGTTATACTTATTCTACTGACTTTAAATAAATAAAAAAGGACAAGAAATTATAATATTTATATTATTAAAAGTAATTAAATAAAAACCTTTTATTAGGCTAAACAACGGAAAAAAAGGTTGGCTATATATAATTTTTATTTTATTATTTTCATATCATTGTGTAATTGCATCGATTTTTATCATCAGATTACTAAACATTATTTTAATTTAATTGTCTATCATTTCATTGATAATTTTATCCAAATATCATCTCATCACTGCTATTCTAATGTGTACATTACAAACACTTGGACAAGTGGACACTAGCATTATACACAATGCATTTGTTGGATAATATTTTCATTTGTAGTGTTACAGTTGTTCCGGCTCTTGTGTACTCAATTTGAACATTTCACT
Source organism: Callionymus lyra (assembly GCF_982586985.1). Classification (NCBI taxonomy): domain Eukaryota; kingdom Metazoa; phylum Chordata; class Actinopteri; order Syngnathiformes; family Callionymidae; genus Callionymus; species Callionymus lyra. Next base: position 14,446,677 of record NC_141835.1, on the reverse strand, counting down.
GTGGTTGTTGTTTAATCAAGTCCTGAAGTACAGATGTGGTTTTTTATTTTCTGCAACAGCTGCTTTGTTGCTTTTTTCAAAAACGGCAACAAAGCTGCTCCATGAGCTCAAGACATCTGACAAGTAAATTAAATCATCTTCAATCATGCGAGCTGGACACATTCATGTGGCTGCTTGAACCTTTGACTCGTCGTGAGCTTCAAATGAAATCACTTCTAGTGTTGAAGTGTGTGTGATGGATTTGATGATGCAGGGCGTCAAACTCACGCCACGTTTGCTGTGAGATATAGTTATAAACGACCTGTAACATCATTTCATGTCGACACTGAAACTTGGAACGCTTTAAATCCCGGAAAACTTTCCTCTTAATTCAAGCAAACGTTGTTACTGAGGCTCGGAACCTGAACGCAAAGATGGAGACGACAGGTTATTGAATCATTCCTTGTTTTTGTTTTCTCGCAGTAAATCAAGAGACTTAAAACTGTTTTGGCTTCACAATTAAGAGAATTCTTCCACACTTCTCTCACCAGAGTCGTTCTTAATCCCGTCCCCAAATTTCACTTCCACTATCCTGGATTAAAATGAGCTCATGCTGCAGCTGGGGAGAAAGAAGTGATGACTCTCTCCTCATTCAACGCTGTTTTCTGTTTACTTCCTGTTATATGAAGCAAATTAAATAGTTACATCTGACCAATGCCCTTCTTGTAAATCAGTCATTCATATTTCACTACATTTTTACAGGAAAACAATAGCTTTTTAAACTCGCGTCCAAATTTTGCAAGTCCCCCCATAATGTACTGCAACAGTTGGCACACCTTTTGATTCTAAGGTTTAAAAAGATAGTTTTCATTTAAATTTGTGATCACAGTTATTCTTAACTGGTGGGTCAGAACCCTAAAAGTCATAGTCATTAAACTAATTTTATTTAAAGAAGTGAAATAAAAAACATTACATATTTATTACACTTTAAAATGAAAAAAGGGTCATAGGCCATAAAATAAATAGTACAATAGTTAATTTTATATACACTCCATTTAAAAATGTCATACAAAAGCACTTTATTCTTGGAAAAATATTGAAAAAAAAATCCCCTTAATAAAAGAAATAAATGATTAAAAAAAAAAATCTTCAAGCTATGATCTTTAGAAAGTTATAGAGATTTCAACTAGTAATTAAATTGTAAGTCAGTCACATGACACACGGTAAATTAGTCTGTATTGGCAAATATCTAGCGATACAATACGTATTACAATACAGGTACAACAATTCGATATGTTAATATATATTGCGATACTGTATACAAGGAGTACCTGACTCTGGCTTTGTACAATTTACAGACCACATGACTCTTGACGAATTTATTTTGAAACCAAAATATGTCCAAACATCAGCTTAAAAAGCTGCTGAATTTGACTGTATCCTCTTGTCCTCAGTCATCGCCGGAATCTCATAGGATTTCATTCAGTTTGTTAAGCTGTGATGGACGTAATAACTGCTGCATCTAGTGGCCGGAGGTTTAATTGCAACGAAAAAAGAAAAAAAGAAAACTTGAAAAAGTAAATAAATCTAATTTTATTATTTTTTTACACACTTTACCTAAATATAAACCTTAAAAACCATGATAAAAAATAATATATAAATTAAAAGCAAATAACATTTTGAAATCAATACAATACTGTTGAATATCTTAGTTTCATAAAAACATTTTCACGATATTTAAGTGCATCAACATTTTCTCACACCCTTTCAAATTCTTCAATATATTTTTCATCAACTCATTAAAATAGTAATATTGTGAACGTAAGTACAGGATGTGATGTCATACAGGCGCTAGCCATTAAGATAAATAGCCACTACCGTTGTTTATTAATGTCAAGACCCTGACCCAGAGTGTACTGCAACAGTTACATAAGATTTTATTAGAATTCTTCTCTGTTTATTTTTGATCCATCTTTATATGTATTTGTCTTTTATCAAGTCAATAGCTCACTCGCCGGGTGTAAACATCACTCTGGCGACAGATAAGAAAATCAGATTAACGTAGCCATTAGCCCAACGCCGCGACCACTTCCCCTAAATCCACTCAATCACCGCCTCCTCGTATAATCTCAGCATCTGCTCGGCAATTACTCTATAATACAGTACATCCTGGTCTTCCTCTTCCCTTCTTCCTCCCTTTCTTTTATTGTTATCCTCCGCCGAGCCGGTTCGGGGAGTTAAGCAAAACAAGCTGAAGTCTCATCCCGGCCAACTTTTACTGCCGGAGGAAGCCAGGCCGGCCTCTGAGGTAATCACGCCACCAGGATAATTGTGCTCTGTAAAACACCGGCTCGATGTTTACGTCCAGGCCCAGAGGGAAGTCATTAATGCCGTTTTAATTAAGGGTAATAAAGCTGTGTTTTGCCTTTTGGGGTGGAGTGGCCCCGACTTGATCTCTTGTCCGCTTCAATTAGGACTTCATTGCTCTCTAAACATGTTTTCACAGCCAAGTGGGAGAATGAACTGATCACCTGTCATGTCTTCATGTTGGTCATTTTACATTTTAAGAAAACAAGCTCTCGACTCGGGGGTCAATAGTACTCGTGTACATGGTTACTAGGATAACAGGTCAATAATCGTTTTAAAAACTCAACTATCTGTTGAATTTTATTTTCTCTCCTTCTCTGCGCTAACTTCTCACCAACATATGCATGCCTACAAGTGACAGGCAGCAGCCAATGAGCTGTGTGTGTTATGGTCATGTGGTGTGGTGTCAATAAAGTTCTGAGATTTTGACAACTCACAAGCTTTTAGGACTCATGGAGTTATACTATGGTGACTCATTAAGTAATACTATGGTGATTCATTAAGTAATACTATGGTGATTAATTTAGTAATACTATGGTGATTCCTTTAGTAATACTGTGGAGCCTTGTGGATTAATACTATGGAGCCCTACTGACTAATACTATGAAGCCTCACAGAATAATACTATGAAGCCTCACAGATTAATACTATGGAGCCTTAAGGAGTAATACTATGAAACCTCACAGATTAATACTATGAAGCCTCACAGATGAATACTATGGAGCCTTAAGGAGTAATACTATGAAGCCTTAAGGAGTAATACTATGTTGACTCTTTGAGTAATACTATGGAGCGTAGCATAGCGGAGTAATACTGTGTTGACTCATTGAGTTATACTATGGTGACTCATTAAGTAATACTATGGTGATTCATTTAGTAATACTATGGAGCCTTGTGGAGTATGGCTAAGGATCTTTGCTGAGTAATACTGTGGAGCCTTGCGGATTAATACTATGGAGTCCTACTGACTAATACTATGGAACCTCACAGATTAATACTATGAAGCCTCACAGATTAATAATATGGAGACTTAAGGAGTAATACTACGTTGACTCTTTGAGTAATACTATTGAGCATAGCGGAGTAATACTATGTTGACTCCTTGAGTTATACTATGGTGACTCATTAAGTAATACTATGGTGATTCATTTAGTAATACTATAGTAAGTAAGTAAGTAATTCTTATTTGTATAGCGCTTTTCTAGACCAGGGTCACAAAGTGCTTAAACAATCAAAACAATATTCAATAAAGTATATATATTTAAAGATCAAGATAAAACTGATAACACAGTGGAATAATGCTAAGGATCTTTGCTGAGTAATACTGTGGAGCCTTGTGGATTAATACTATGGAGCCCTACTGACTAATACTATGGAGCCTAGCTGATTAATACTATGTAGCCTTAAGGAGTAATACTACATTGACTCTTTGGGTAATACTATGGAGAATAGCGGAGTAATACTATGTTGACTCATTGAGTTATACTATGGTGACTCATTAAGTCATATTATGGTGATTTATGTAGTAATACTATGGAACCTTGTGGAGTAATGCTAAGGATTTTTGCTGAGTAATACTTAATATGTTGGATATATTTTAGTGCCTATTTGATGTTGTTCTTAAATAATTAATTACTTTTGTCTGATAACTACTGGAAGGACTTTGCTCACTTGTAGTCAGAGGTGTTTTAATGGCGACAGAACCCTCCAGTTGTTATATCGCCCAACTGCACATAAGCAGTTACAAAACCGTTACAAGCCTCGGAAAATGTGTTAACATTGAGACCTTTACTCTCGACACTTTAGCGACAACCTGTAACTCTTGATTCTTAGTTACTGTGTTTCAGACTCACTCCCTCTCAGTGAAATCATGGCTGCAGCTGTGTGCTGCTTTTCTGACTTTGCATATTGCTTCACTCATTTAGTATCTCCTGACACATGTGCAGGTGGATCTGGTCTGTGTTTGTGGTCCTTCTTTAAACTACCATAATGACAGTAATATGAGCACAAAGCGTGGTGGTGGAATTATCTCAATAAGATAAACGTTGACTACGTTTACTTGAAATGAATAAGGAGTTAAAATTAGTTGTGAATGAGAAGTGGAACAAAAAAAAAAAAAGGTCCACACAGATGTGCTGAGTCATACGTGAGTCAACCTGAGTGTGTGTGGGAGCGTGTGAAGGAGGCCTTTGTGTGTTCAAAAGTTTATAGACAAGAGTTGTGTTAGTGCAGAGCGGTGAGACAGGATGCATCTTGACATGTGTGAAGATGTTGAGGTGACCGGGATGGTGTCACAATTGAGCGATAGACAAAGTTGTGTATCTGTGTGTGTGTGTGTGTGTGTGTGTGTGTGTGTGTGTGTGTGTGTGTGCTGCCAGTGACTCACAAGAGAAACTCAGACAGAGTGGAGTCGTGTGTGTAATCTGATATATAAAGAGATGAAGATGATAACAGACTAGAGATGGATATTATTAAAGTTGTTTTTTGATACTGGTACTTTTTAAAACGGTGCTTGAAGAATAGAAAACATGCCAAATTGTACACAAACTTTCTTTTTGGCAAATTAGGAAATAATACAGTTAAAGCAACATTTCTGTACATGTTTCTTGTCATTTTTGAACCTTTAAAACCCTGTATAAGTACAGTAAACATGAATAAATATGTATACAATTGTTGTACTCGCCATTGAAGTCTGCGTTGAAACTTTAACGATGACAATCCCTCGACAATGACAATATTTCACAAGTGAACACATGCAATCCCATTGGACGAGAGGATACAGTCGACTCTATCAGCTTTTAAAGTAGATTTTTGAACATGTTTTTGTTTAAAATCAAATCAAGAATCATGTGGTCTTCAAATTCTTCAACGCCAGAGTCCACTCCTGGACATAACTATGAATATATCCTTGTTACTACAGTATCACAATACTGTATATCGCATAGTTGTCCCTGTATCATGATACACAGATATTTTATCGTCGGATTTAACCGTTAAATGCACATTGCATAAATACACATTTTTAATAATGACAACGAACTGAAAAGTGTTAAAAATGTATTTGTGACGGTTTGTTTATAAAAGTGAGTACTGTTCAGTTATAGTGTTTTACATTTTGTTATATCCTACACTCTTGAACGCACCATAACAATCCCTACATCTTTGAATGTATCATTTGTCATTCAAATATGTAAAGTAGTTCAAAGAATGATCATTCCATTTTAACATTTAATGTATAAAATCCTAAAAAACATCACATTTGCATATTTAAACATGCATAATTTGCAACCTACCAAAGCTAGCTAAAAGCATGTTGTTAGCCTGAATGTTTCATATACACCCACATTGTTGCATCTCCCTGAACTCTTTAAAAATGCATCCACGCATCTCACTCGTAACTTTAGAACGTGGAATCAGGAAACACATTAAGCTAATGAATCCTGACACGTATTTTTTTTATTCGCCGCGGCAGCGAAAAAACAGTGGACTTGAGTCATGGCCGAAAGCAGCAGCGACTCACAAAGAATAACACAGAGGGAGCGACTACACACCGATATGAGTAATGGCAAACAGCTGCTCGGCCTGGCCACTAAAAATACACACGTGTGCGACAGGTGTGTTTGTGTTGGTAGTAAACGTGTGTTCTGCCTAAAGCTGCGTGAAAACACGTTAAATGTATAATAAAATGGACTCAATCGGTTACTATTAATGGACGGGTGAAACCTGAGAGCTGCTCACAACGTGGATCCTATGTTACCAGAAAATCAAGAAAAAATGTTCGATCTTAAATTCCTCGACCTGGGTTTGAGTTCAACCGTTGACCTTTCTGTGAGAGTTTGTGGGGTGTTCCACTGTTACTCTAGGTATGAAATGATTGGACATGTCCAGGGTGTCCCTGGGTCTCACCCCAAGTAGCTGGGATCGACTCCAACCCTGTAGGGAAGATGATTTAATAATAAAAACAATTTTTTTAATTGATAGGTGATTGACAAAAGCAGAACAATTTGAATTTAACAGAATAAATAAAATATGAATAAAATGTTTTTAATGGTTTAGATTAGGTTATTTGAATTGAGTGAATCAATAAATATTTACAAATGTTTTTAGAAACATTAATTCACACAATCTTGATGATTCAAATAATATCTAAATTTGAATCAAACTTTTTGAGTGCTTAAAAAAGTATTTTCAATGTAATTTCTGAAAAACCTCACACCTGTAGTTAATACATTCTAATATTCACGTAATAATTATTTTATAAATGCTAAATTAACCTAAAGAATGCAAAATGTGCTAAAGCATGCTGACTTTGTTTGTATCCAGTTCTTATAATAATAATAGTGTTCATTAATTGAAAGAGTCTTAAAGAGTGTTTAAGATAAATAACCAAAGCAAATTATTTAATCATTATTTATATTGATTTAAATTTACATTTCACTACAATTTTTTTTTTTTTAAATGACATCAAATTAAAATGTAATAATTTTAGTTTGAATCATCAAGATTGTTTTAATATATTTTGTTCATTATCCTGTGTAATTATAAATTTAAATAAATGATGAATTCTGTCATATTCACATTTTTCTCATTTAGTCTTGTTTGAGGGTTATAAATATAAAAAATACATTAATTTTTATTAAAACAAGAACTCAAACCAAAACCTGAATTTGATCCAAAATAGATCGAAATTTCCTCTTTTTTTTAACGTTTTTGAGATGTTTTAATTAAAATAAAGTTTATTTGTCCAAGTTAATCTTTCTACTGGTCTCGAAAAGCGCTATATAAATAAATATTACTTACTTACTTACTTACTTATTATTATTTTTCTTTCTTTTCTAATAAGGCAGGTAGCTACAGTGTAACAAAGTGATAAAGACGTGCTAAAGTATGCTAAATGCTCACTTTGTTTAATCTAGGTTTTTCAGAACATTTTTTTAATGTTTTTCAGAAATAAAAACCATCAAAACCGTTTCAAAAGCTGATCTTTCTCAACTGTGGTCACATCGACTTTCTTGAGTTTCCTCTCCGCGCACCGCTAACAGGATCTTGCGCGGCCTGGTTTGGACCCCATGCAGCAATAACAATCATCCGCCGTCGCCAATATTAACTCCAGCGAAACAGTGTTTACCGCGGGTGTGTAGGTGGTTGTGATATGAACGTTCTCAGCCTCTGTTGTGTGATGGAAACATCAGGGGAACCCGTAGCGACCACAAACTCATGACCTTTTCTTCTCAGACACGAACAAGCAGTAACTGTCAAACAAAACAAAAAAAAAGAGTTTGTTTGTCACACAGGAATATTGTTCAGGTGTTAGAACACAACACCCATCTGGGGTTTGTTAAAATGTGTTTGTTTTTTGTCAGGTGAAACATTTCATCAGGGTTTTTTGTTGAAAAATGTGTATTAAGTTTATTGACATTTCATTTTTTAACTCTAACATTGTTCCATAGTTAGATGTAAGTAAGTAAGTACATTTTATTTGTCAAGCAACTTTCTAGACCAGGGTCAAAAAGCGCTTTATCAATCAAAAACAATACACAGTTAAAATATATACTTTAAAAGGCCAAGACGCATAAGACATAGCTTAGCTTTGCTAACTACCTCATTATTGAGCGCTACTGTGTAAGACGACATTTCGCTTTTATCCCACATACCTGGAAAAAGTAGTGAGAGATAGATGAATCGTGACAATTACTCATAAAAGCAGACTTTAATCTACAGTTTCAAACAGGATCTTGAGGTAAATATCATTGTCAATTTAGTAAAATGAGATTTGCAATGGTTTGGACTGCTATTCTAGAAACACATCAGAGCATAAAATCAAAAGCAAAACTTGACACAAGCTTTCATTTTCCTGTCTTCTGCGTACACAGGTTTCCTTTCTTGGCTCTGAAACCTTAAATTTAGCTCTCAGTTTCTCACCTCAGACTCTTTCTTGTCCAAATCTTTTTGTTGTTTTGTAGATAAAAGGCTACAATCAAACATTTTGACTTTCTATAAACCATAGACCCTCCCCCCCTAAGGAGATTGACAGACTTTTTAGACGACCGGATATACTTTCATTGCCTGGAACCAACAATCGCTTGGGATGATTGCGCAACATCAGACACCTTAATGTGTTGGGTGTGACGATACCTTAAGGATACTGGCTAATAAATAAACAAAAACTAGGATTGCTAAGTGAGTTAGCTTTTGCTGTGAGAATACCCACTGGAAGGTTGGTCTGAAACTACTATGCCATTTTTCATCAAGTTGAATTGCTTGGTAATGTAGTGTGTACTAGTAATGTAATGGTGTTCTAGTAATGTAGTAGTGATACTACACTATAGGCCAGGGATATGACTTTCTATGCGTTTCTAGCTAACACGTTTCATGGGACATCTTTACATCTCTATGGACCTATAGATGGTGGCACCTAAAATATTCCCCCCCCACCCGTAAAAGACAAAGGCTTTTACGACCTCTTTGACTAAGTAGCACAACCCCTGACGCCATATCCTATTCAGTGTGAACAAACTGTAAGGATACTCTGCATTGAGTCAACAAAGTTTTTGTTAAGTTTTGAGATTCATCCGGAAGGTTTTCCTCAAAAAGTACAATCCCATTTTTCGCACCGATTGTAAAATAAGATGTAATGTCGGAGGTGGTGCTACCGTAGGGGCGTGGGATACCACACGTTTGCTTAAATGTGTTTGTAGCAACAGGTTTTTATAGGAAATATCTGTAGTATCAAGTTGAACATAACCAATCAGAACCCAGATTTTTATCTTCCGCTAACTGTATACCCACCTCAGCAGTTTGACCCACTTTTCGTATCGCCAAATAGTGTTTATTTTTAAATCTCGTCTTAAAACACACTTTTATTCCCTGGCTTTTAACACAGCAGACTCTCAGCTGTTTTAAGTGCTTTTAACTTGTTTTATTTGATATTCTTTTTACCTTTGTGTTTTTTAACTATGCTTTCTTTTATGTCACTGTACAGCACTTTGTAACGACTGCTGTTCTTTTTAAAGCGCTTTATAGATAAACATGATTTGAGTTGAGTTGAGTTTAGTGTGACCGCACATTAAGGACAATCAGTATTGAATTAAGTACGGTTAAAGTTTTAAGAATGCAAAGTAGTAGCAAAAATAGTGGTTGATAAGTTAAACCTTTCCCTATGGACGGTTAGCCTTGAACTACAATCCCACTTGTGACACCGATTGTTACATGAACATGTAATACCGGTGGTGGGTCCTTTGTGAGAAGAACAAGTCGTAACAATTATGGCAGTGTGTATTGTTTACATACCAAAGTAGTCCTTCATGCAACACCACTTGTTGTACAATGCTAAGAGCTAACAGAGCAACACACAACACAGGTGTCAGTCTATATGTAGAGTTTTTACCCGTTTAGAAAAATGTCTTTGTTTGGTCGTTTTCGACATCTTGTTCCCCCCCCCCCTTAAAAATACTGTTTGTGATTTTAGTCCAACGAAAGGGATTAGGAAGAGCCGTCTTAAATATTCTGACTGGTTCCCCCGAGGCCGACTAGCGAGGACAGATCCCTGCTGGAGACCAAGTCTGCCTGTCTCTGAATCACAGCGTTGTGTGTGTGTGTGTGTGTGCGTGTGTGCATGTGTGTGTGACAGAGAGAGGGAGCATGTTTATGTATCAGACGTTGTTTGTGCTCTTCATCTTATCTTGCTGCCTTTCCTGTCTTTTCATTCTCTCGCTAGTTCCTCTTAAAGGTGCAGGCGAGTTATTAATAACCATTTCCTGTTTGCTTATTGGCGTCTGTCGTGATTGGTCGAAAGGGTTAGGCGCACCTGAGATGGGTCGTTGAAGCGTCTATGAAGATTTTTAGAGAAAGTCTCCATGCAAGAAAGTTGTTTATAAGTCCACGCTGTGACATGTCTGCCGGCCATATTGTAACGTGAGCCGTCTTCCGCCCGAGTGGATGAGTCAAATCTTCCATGCTGTTGGGGGTTTTTCCATTTCTTCCTGCACGGGAACTGATCAGGAAACCGCGTCTTCCCACAAATGAGGTTTACTAGAAGTTTCTTGAGGTTTGGAACCCAAACCAGCAGGTGGGAACCATGAAATAAAAGACGCTGGTGTTATTGTTGGTGTGTGTTTGTTGTCATTGTGAAGTCGGTCGCTCTGGATCACACACTTGGGAATTGCACCACCAAACCAATCACGGGAAATGAAAACTTTCAGTTGTCCAGCTCAACATAGTATGCTTAAAGTTTTGGTTGTTAACACTTGCTTTGGTTAGCATGTAGCGTGGTCTAACTGTTCAGGATGTAGAGCCGGGATTTTTAAACTACTGCGACATGTTACTGGGTCGCACAAAAGATACACAACTTATTTAATGACGGTTGTGTACATTTTGAAGTGTCTGAACGAATATGGGACTTTACATTTTGTTGTGTTTGTAGATAACCAGTTGCCCTTTTTTAAGAAACATGTTTTGAAAATAGTTGGTTTTTAAATGGTTGCTATTGCCAGCATGCTAATATTAGCATGTTTGTGGCTTGTATTTACTTGACTTACTAGCATCATAATAAAAGCCTGCAGCAGGCATGATACCTTTTTCTCTGTGTGTAAGGGTTTGATAAAATGGTTTTAACGAAAATTCTGGGCCTAATTCTGGCTGCCTCACCATTCTTTACGGAGTTTGTAGAGCTTTGGTTTCCGACCACCGTGCCACACGAGGCATCTGTTACCGGACCACACATAAAAAAATTGTATTCGTTCTAATCGCTTTTTATTTCACCGAAAATAACTCGATTTTGCGGAACGTAACATTTGGGTTGGGGACCCCTGTTTTAGAGTACTTAGCATTTGTAGCAATCAAATGTTTTTTGATGATAATAGTAGGCCACATTTTCATCCTACTTCTGACACCATACTTTACAGTAGATCAGTGAATCCCTAAGCAATTTTGTCAGTTTGTGGAACGTAACATTTGGGTTGGGGACCCTCGTTTTAGAGTACTTGTCCAATTGTACATGAGGTCTGTCTTTGAGTTCAGAAAAGTTGATCTCCAATGGTTAGCAATAGTAGCACGGTAATATTAGCATGCTTGTTGCTAGCGTTGACTTGATTTCAAGGGGAAAAAATGCTGATGTTTTTAAATAAAAAAATAACTAGCATCAAATTCAACATCTTCTGCAGATATAGTACCTTTTTGTCTAGTGTAGGGTTTCAATCAAATGTTTTTTGTAGGCCACATTTTCATCCTACTTCTGACACCATTCTTTACATCAGCAGTGATTCCCGAGTTTTGTTAGTTTGTGTAACTTATCTGTTGTACAATTCTTGTCCAATTCTGAGCAAGGTCTGTCTTTGAGCAACAAGTTTATTCTAATCGTTAGCATTGGTAGCATGCTAATATTAGCATGCTTGTTGCTAGTATTGACTTGATTTAAAGTGGAAACAGGGCATAAAAAAACTGTAGTTTATTCAGTATCAATTTCCTCTGTAAGTAAGGGTTCAATAGAATGTTTTCATAGAAGAACCAGGGTTCAATTCTGATGGATTCCACAACAACATCCCACTTCTGACAACTGCTCGTGGGAATTTATTCCACACATTTTTTGCAGCTTTGCCTTTAAACCTCCCGCTTTTGATCAGCTGACTCACACACACACCTGTGACCACAGAACACCGCCCAAAGTGGCACTTTTTCAGGCTAATATCCTGCGTAACAAAAACAGTGGAACGCTACCGGTGGCACTTTGTGACAGGAAGCAGCTGTTTGGGAAGAGTTACATCAACAAAGCATCTCCTGAAATATCCTTTTAATCCTTCATATTCCCATTAGGGGGATTCACTCTCTTGTTGTATAAGGGAAACTGAGGACTGTTATTAGAATTTTGGAGATTCATTCGGGGGCTGCTGAAGTTGTTAAATAAACCATGTGACAATATTTACATTCTGGCAAAAGCCTCGTGAGTTGCGGCGACTCCGGAGAGCAGATTGTGTCACGGCGACTGGATTAGTTGTTCTCGCTTCATCATCAAACATCTTCTAAAAGCTTAAGTGCCGACACTCGTCTTCCTGAGGGAAGACAGGATCGTGTGCGTCAAAAGTTCAGGTTTTTTGAAGTCTCTGCGACCAAGCTCGATGCTAATCATTCCTTAGCAACCTTAACCTCTCGTATTCCCCCGGTTCGGCCGTGGATTTGAACCTATTGACTCGACGGCAGCTGAAATGAATCTGCATCATGAGTTCATGAGGAAACTTTGCCTTCTGGGCGGCGGCCAGTGTTGCTTTCTAATCGCCAGATGATTCAGACTTGAGTCATCGACGTTTGGTAGCGCCGCTAAAGGTGGATCTGTCGTGACACGGAGGTCTTGTGGAATCTCAGAAAATCACCAACAACATGTTTATCACTAAAATTGAAGAGAGGAGACACAGAATGACAAACTCAGTTGATTAAGACAAGTTTGTTTTAGTCTATGTTGTTTTTTGTTGTTTTAAAAAAAAAAAAAAGGCAACAACAATGCTAAAAAACGACATTAAAAATGATTTTCTTTCTACTGGTTAACAATCTATTATTAATTAAATATTATAAATGAATGTAAACATATTTACAATTAATTACAATTTAATTTATTCCTACATTTCACCATTTAATAAACTATGTAAGTCAAGTCAAAATGTGAGAGGAACCCTTTCATTTTGTTAAGTTAGTGAAGCAAAACCTTGTTATGGGTTATATGTTTAGCAGTTAAAAGTTATTGAATGTCTTGTCAGTGTTTTATTTTTGTAAACTGACCGGATGCACTTTTACTTTTATAACTGATTTCCTGCCTGAACGATCCGGTACTTCAACATGTCGCGGACAAAACAAAGCCAATTCTATTTCAGTTGCCATGACAACAGTGCTGAAAAAATATGCATTTGAAAATTGTTTTTATTTCTGTTGATTTCTAATCTATTAATTACTGTACAAATATTCACAATTAATTATGATTTAATGTTTTCTACAAGTGAATAAATCACTAAGAAAGTTTTCTGACTCCCTTATACTTACATACTTAAAATAGGAAACATTCTTTCAGTTTTATTTTCTTGCTTAGATTTGTTTTTTTATTATTTTTTATGGGTTTTTTTTTCTGTAATATTTATATACTTGTTCAGAAAAGAAAAAGAAAGTTTTTTTTAAACTTTTTTTCTTTAAATAATCACCTGATAATGAATAAATATTAAGTCCCACCATGTCTTCATAAACACATTTTATTTTATAATTATATTTAAATTATATTTTGTAATCAGTTGTTATGTGTTGATCGGGTTTTACTTCAAAATAACTTCCTCTGGTGTTTTTTTGCACGTCATTACTCAGACAAAGCCACGTTACGATGAGTTGTTTCATTATTGGATCGAGACAAAGCGAACATTATTAACCGCTCGCTAGTTTCTCCGCCTCCTTTTTCTCCTCCCTCCATCTCTGCGAAGGCTGTTTTCATTTCACAGTGGGTGAGTGGCAGCCTCGACCCCACCTGACCCCCCCAACCTCACTTTTTTTTTTGCTGATGTCAGCATCTTGCAGCAGTTTTTTTTTCTTTTTTTTTTTTTCAACAAAACAGCAGTGGGGAGGGTCAGAGCCGACACACTCTTAAAGGGCCGGCACATGTATTCAACTGGTGGTGCTTTTGTTGTGATATCTGCAGGTTGCGTAATGTCGATAAGCTTGTTTACCCTCGCCAGGTGGATTCTCCACGAAAAGCGTCATTTGCCGCTTCAAAGTCGCGCTGACCTTCGCTAAAACAGTAGCCGCCTGTGACACGTCGTGGAAAAACACAAAAACAGGTTTAGGTATGAGATGCCCGCTCACACAAATCTAATTTATCTTAATCTAATTCAATTTCATGTGTTGTCCTAATCAGATAGATAATTCATCATTGGATTATGTCGGAACATCAACAGCCGTTTAGCGTGACCTAGATTTTATCACAATGCTGCATGACAAATGGCGTCAGAAGTGGCACGATAATGAAGCATACATGCAGATACACGTGACCCGTGGACCTACTTGGACCGAGTTAAGGACCCGAGAGATGGTCAATGACCGTATTTAAACCTTGTGATGGAAGATGAGTGATTTAGTTTATTTTTCGGGAAGGGACGGGGAAGTTAAATGCCAGGACAACTGATGATTCACGATGAGACCGACCGACGAAGACGAATGTGATTCATTTTTACTGTGAAATCTATCGACTCATTACTTTAATGCATTTTACAAACTGAAACAACTTACCATTTAAATAATGAAAGTAAAAGTATTACTAAAAGATACATTTGGTTAATATTAAATTGATTTTGATTAAAAAAGAGTACAGCTAAAAAAAAGTTTTTGGACAGATTTTTTTGTTCATTTTTCTTTATACTTTAAAGCAGCAATGCCTAAGATTAGTTTGTAAGTAAGTAAGTAAGTAATATTTATTTATATAGCGCTTTTCGAGACCAGGGTAACAAAGCGCTTAAACAATCAAAACAATATTCAATAAAGTATATACTTTAAAGATCAAGATAATACTGAGAACAACACAGGAGTTCGAGAAATTCAAGGAAAAGCCTGAACAAATAGAAACGTCTTAAGATGTTTCTTAAAGGAGTCAGTAGATCCATCAAGCGCAAAGAGAGAGGAAGATTGTCTGGCTCCCCCGGTGACAGAACAGTTCAACTGCAAAGTCGTGGCTCCTTCGTTGCGCAGTTGTCCAATTACCACATGTTTTTTTTGTTGTTTTTTTAAGAAAAAAAGAATAGATAAAAGGCATGGTTTTATCTTCCTTGTAACATCAAAAAGTCTCTTAGTACTTGAATCAAAACACTGTCTCTGGTTGAAGTTGGTGGTCACGTAGACCATCAAAGACTCTCCAGGCAAAGTTCTGTAGCGCAGAGCATAGTAAAAAAATAAATAAAAAGACTGTTGAATGAAACAAACCGTCACAGAAAATATTGAAAATAATACATAATGCTGCTTTATGAACAGTTGCCTCTGGTATTGAATTAAACCTAAACCATACCAACCCCGTTTTGAGCCTGTATACTAAACCCTTGAGGCGTCTCCGGGTCAAGGTGACCCGGTTTACTGAAGGCCGCCGCTGCATATGTATTTCAGGAAGCCCAGGGAGGTCGTTCACCTCGACCCAGAGAAAACAAAAGGGATACCTCAAACACATTTGTTTCCGGGTCATCTTGACCCTGATATAAAACAAGGGTTAAGCTCTACGGGAGGAAACCGGAGTGACAAGAAGCACAAGGAGAAAATACAGATGTATTATAGAAAGTTTTCTTAGGCTTAATCAAACTCTTAACTTTCTTTTGGGCCTAAGTTCTCACTTTTCCACGGCCGATGTCTGACCCACACATCTGTTACGTTAACCTCGTCGTTTCACCACAAAATGTTACATACGATCTTTAGAAGTTAATTTAGCTTCGGTGGTTTTTTACAAGTCGCAACTCGTGACAAATCGAATCAAACGTCATATTGTTTTTCCCATGAATGTCGTCTGTATACGTTTCTCTCCGGCCTTCGTGTCACCTCCGAGCGATGACTGATTCATTTGCTGGTCCATGTCGCTCCACGGCTGACGGCAATGAAACCCCTTCTGCCGAAGCAGCTGACGTGACATGTCGGATCGCCGGGGCTCGGGAGCGTCACATGTTGAGAGGTTCCTTGGGCTTCGTTTGTTGAGAAGGAACAGAGATCTTTTTTATACGACTTCTTATTATATCTGCTTCGCCAATGCACCGTGACTTGCAACAGTCGTCCGTGTCTCAATGATTAATGCAACGATCATAAGACGACGCTTGCAACATTTGTGGTTTCTGTCCTGTGTTTTGGAAGAACACTCTGGGCCGGCCGGGGAGTCATAACAAAGATTTAGCAAGAGCCGTTTAAAAACCCTCCTGAGCATGAATCTGCATTTAAGGGAGATAATCTGGATGCTCACACAAAGCCCACTGAGGTCACAGTGCTGGCATGTCGCCTGCACCTGACCCGGCTTTATTGCCCCGGCGTGCCCCCTTTTGGCTGATTGTGTTGTGTGGCGGGTTTTTGTGTGAACAGCTGGGTCGAAACACTCCCGTCTCCAGAGTCATCTAATACGGCCTGGCTGGCCCCGAGGTCTCCTTTCCGAGGGGGAACACCATCCATAAAGAGCCTCTTATCTGCCTCCCTCCCCCCCTCTCTGCAAATAAAACCCCAGAGAGACTCCGACTGTATTCTAGGCCCCGCTCAGATAAAGACTCACATCAAAGACGGAATCATCCAGGGTTTTTGTTCAGCCTCAAAATGAAATTATAACACAATGAATCAGTCGCACAAAACGCCGCCCACGTCTCGAAAAGTTGTAGCGTTTGATATAGGTTACTTAAGGCCCCGGCTCAGCGGCAGTCCCACTGAACCTCCAGGTGCTTTACACTCCATCAAATTCAATCAGTCACACTTGTTGATTTAAAGGGGCCGAGACTTAAATGTTAATGTTACAGAGATATGGGGGTGAATCACACAAGCAGGCATTATCTGACAGTGGCGCCAGTGTGTGTGTGCGGCTACGCTACACTGCTGACCGGGGCCCGTCATGAGATTTCCATCAGGGTTTTGATTAGCTGGTTTAGCGCACGTGCGTCGTAAAGAAGACGGACTTGGATGAAGATGGATGTCTTTGACCTCCCACCTTATGTAAGAGACTTTCGACAAGCTCTTGGCTGCAAGGAAACTTAAAGAAGACTTTTGTTTTTTGGGGATTTTTAAGCAAACATGCAGCATCCAAGACTCAGAATGAACGTGCTCAAGGGTTGCGGCAGAACCACCTTCTTTCTTGCATTGTAGTAACTCACACCAAAAGAGGTTTCTTACAATCGGTCACTTTTTGCATTGACTTTGGCATTGTGTACAAGTACATTTAAAAATGTATTGATGCTACTGTCGGGTCCATTACATTTTTTTTTTTATATATGACCAGCCATTTTACTAGTAGAATATAAACCAATAGTACACTTTCGGAGCCATAAAACATTTCAGTTGTTGATGTATCAAAGATTGCTTGATAAAATTAGTGAAAGGTACTGATTAAATAAATCCAAATGTACAAAGACCCATTGGATACTCTGGACCTCCCTATACGCTGTGAAGTTAGTGAAGCAAAACTGTGTTCTGGGAGGGTTAGAAAGTAAGATTTTAGTGGCACGATAATGAAGCATACATGCAGATACACGTGATCCGTGGACCTACTTGGACTGAGTTAAGGACCCGAGAGATGGTCAATGACCGTATTTAAACCTTGTGATGGAGGATGAGTGATTTAGTTTATTTTTCGGGAAGGGACGGGGAAGTTAAATGCCAGGACAGCTGATGATTCACGATGAGACCGACCGACGAAGACGAACGTGATTCATTTTTACGTTGAAATCTATAGACTCATCACTTTTATGCATTTCACAAACTGAAACAACTTACTCTTTAAATAATGAAAGTAAAAGTATTACTAAAAGATA
This sequence comes from Callionymus lyra, assembly GCF_982586985.1. NCBI lineage: Eukaryota > Metazoa > Chordata > Actinopteri > Syngnathiformes > Callionymidae > Callionymus > Callionymus lyra. The sequence goes on along the minus strand of NC_141835.1, from coordinate 14,428,834 downwards.
CATTTGGTTAATATTAAATTTACTTTAATTAAAAAAGAGTACAGCTATAAAAAGTTTCTGGACCCATTTTTTTGTTTATTTTTCTTCATACTTTAAAGCAGCAATGCCTAAGATTAGTTTGTCTGGCTCCCCCGGTGACGGAACAGTTCCACTGCAAAGTCGTGGCTCCTTTGTTGCGCAGTTGTCCAATTACCACGTGTTTTATTAAAATAATAAATAATGTTGACCAACCATTTTTCTAGTAGAACATAAACCAATAGTACACTTTCGAAGCCATAAAACATTTCAGTTGTTGATGTATCAAAGATTGCTTGATAAAATGAATGAAAGGTACTGATAAATAAATCCAAATGTGCAAAGACCCATTGGATACTCTGGACCTCCCTATATGCTGTGAAGTTAGTTTTCTGGGAGGGTTATAAAGTAATATTTATGTCTCATTATTAAAGGTGATTTGATATCTGGTTAAGAGGGTTTTATTTTGTAAATTGACCAAATGCACTTTATTTTCATAAATTATTTCGTGCCTGAACGATCCGGTACCGCCACAAAATAAAGCCACTTTTTTTTCAGTTGCAAAAGAAAACGCCTGCATTTTGCTCTGATTTATTTGCATTACTTCCATTTTGCAAGTGGCAAACATAACCCACTACCCCCGGTACTGGAGTAAACAATCATCTCAAGGCTGGTAAAACATATTTTACCTTCGACCAGATTGTCGAAGGACGTGCTGATCGAGTTCTACGCCCTCTTGTGCGGTCACTGTAAGAATCAGGAACCAGAGTATGTGGCTCTGGTCAAGAAGTACAAGTCTGATAAAATCCTATTTTAGATGACAACACTACACAACAACACAACTATAATGACAAATCATAAATAATGACTAGAAACCACTTGGCAACTTTTCTTTAATCAAACTTCTTGGAGTATTAAAAGTTCATAACAGAAGAAAATTGTAATATGAGCGTTGGAAAGGGTGACCTGTATCTCTCAGAGATAAGGTGGGCTCAGTCAACCAGGAGAGACTCAAAGTAGAATTTTGCTTGCAGAGAAGATTTCACTTGATTTGATGAGCTGCAGGAAGTTTCTGTGAAGATGAAAGTTTGGGCCTCTTGGCTTCGACTGATCAATTCTTGTCTCAAGATCTGTATTTTTTTTGGCTTTTGTCAAGTCTGGTGAAAACAGACATGTTGACGTATAAATAGACCTAATTTGTATGGAAGACAAAGCACTCAGAGGCTGTGGTCGCTACAGATGTTCCTCTGCGGCTGTTTGAAACTTTCCACTTGACTGTTTGTGGACGTTGCCAGGAGTTCTGAAGAGCGTCCGGTGTCACTCTGGCCCTGCGGTCGCAAGCTTGTTTTTCTATTCTTCGGGCCATTTCGTGCTGCACATGTGATACATGACGCCCTGTGTCATTCTCTGCTCTTGGAGGCCTTCCAAACGCCTGCAGGCACCTGAACGCTCACCCAGACGGACCACAACAATTGTTTCACATCCTATTCGTCTGCTCCGAAAACCTGTTTTTCCTGACTTTAACAACTCAGAAATCAATTCCGTCAGACGGCTCTAAAGGAAACAGCGAAGTTATGTTTGATCACACGCGGCACAAAAAAAGGGAACTCTAGAGTGATCATAGGCAAAAGGTCATCATGAGCAAAATATCGTAACAAGTTCCTCAAAAACAAAGCACTTTGCTTAGTCACCTTCCCATATATAAGCAGAAAATACGAGTTGACTTGACAGCTTGCTTTTAAAGGTGAAATATATTTACTTTAAGTTTTTCTTGATTATAATTTCATTATCTTGTATTGTATTCACATTTTTGTTGTCGCATCTATATATTTATTTTTTATTTGGCCTTTAAATTATACCAAAAAATACATGGGAAAACCTATTTTTATCTGCCTCTTACTTCAAAGAGGAAGTACAAATTGTAAAAACGTCCATGTCACATGTTTCAACCTCAAGGTACTTGAGTCAAATTGGGTCCCCCAAAGTACTTTAATATGGTTAGAGTAAGCTTAAAATTGGAGGATATTTTCTCTACAACATGTTTGAACAAAGTCTCTCAGTGGAGCTTGGAACGCCTCGATACTACCACAGAAGAGCAGAAAAGGGTTCACTCTTGGGTGAGGGATGCAGCGAAGGGTGTTGAGTTGACCCGACAAGAAAGTTTTTAACTGGAATTTCCCTTTGGTCGGATACATTTCCCTAAATGTCTCACTTGCTATAACGCAATAATCCAAAGTCTAAATAATATGTTCCGAAAGAATAAGTGAGTTAAGTTCCAGTGGCTTCACCATATGACTTTGTTAGTCATTATTCCATTATTCCAGGCGTCTTGACTTCTGGCGAGAGCCAATGGTTGCAACGATCCTCTGCCAAAATCGCTACTTCCCCCCCAATGGTTGGCCCTTAAGTCGATTTCTGGAACAGGTGTGACTGGTTCGACTCCCTCGTCAACATCTGCATCAATAAAGCCCTGATTCCGCCGTCATCATCTGGTTTTCCGTTTTACTGGATGAACCCGTCTGAGCACAATTACGATAATAAGCGTCTTATATTGCGAGTCATTAGAAGGGGGCCGTTAAATGACAGAGGTGGTAACCGCACTGTGACTCAGCGTTCACACACACACACACACACACTCACACCAACACACACACACACACACTGCAGCGATTAACGCTCATCCTGCACGGTAAAGAGGAGCGTTCGTGTCCCGGCATGTACCCTGACCTCAGCGGAGAGGATCCAGACGGTAATACTTCGCCGAAGTCCCGCCGCCAATGCAGGCGATTACATTGACTTTAGCAGTAAAAAAAAAACAACTATACTTTATTCAAGAGAGACTTTTTCAACACTAATGATGCCGAAGAGGTGAATGACACGCTGCTTTTCGGTATTGTCTCTCCGCCAGCTACGTCTCCACACGAGACATGAAAGACATCCACTTCAGAGAGCTCGCTTGAGCTTTCAACTTCAACATCCCCCCCCCCTCTCCTGGGACCCCGGCTCACTGTCAGAACAAAGTAGCGCCGCATCCTCACGGCATCGCTGGAAACACCGACGCCGGAGTGTGTCGGGCGAGCGTGAGAGAGGCAAGTCTATAGGAATTTATTTTTATGCGTCTCAATAGTCCCAACTATTAATGTTATTCCTTGTTTGGAAGCGAGCCTGTTACTGTTTGACATTTGAAATATCCGGATTCAAATATTATGGTTGTTGTGGGGGACGAGTGGTTCAAAATTCATTGTCTGTAAATTGTATCGACTCAGGTTAGCTTAGCTTGATTGTTTCATGACTCAGGCGTGTCCAGAGCTCTGGGCTGTTTGAAGAACCACGTTATTGTCAGAGTACGATGTCTGACAGGTGGTTCCAGAAGTGAGATGGTGAGATGTGACGCTGTGTGTTCATCGCTTGTGTTATTGTCACTAAAGGTTACCGTGGCGTGTCTTAACACAACTTTACTACTACTACTACCGTATTTTCCGGACTATAAGTCGCAGTTTTTTTCATAGTTTGGCGGGGGGTGCGACTTATACTCTGGAGCAACTTATTTGTGGAATTATTAACACATTATTACCGGTATATCATTTCACATGTTATTTTCACACTAAACCACAAGAGGGCGCTCTAGGCCCGTGTTGATAATTTCGACGTAGAAGAGGAAGCGCCACATCTTCTACCTCCCGAATTAGCGGAGTTGTTTAAACGTGACACCTGATGAAGATATCATTGGATTTTAGTTATTTGGAGTTACACGGATGGTTTGGTAAACTTCTTAGCATGTTATTTATGCTATAGTTCTCTGAATAACTCTTAATATGTTATGTTAACATACCAGGCACGTCAGGTCATGTAACGTAAGCATACCGTACAATAATTCAGCCTGTTGTTGCCTCTATTTTATTTTTATTTCAAATTGCCTTTCAAGATGACATGTCTGTTCTTGGTGTTGGATTTTATCAAATAAATTTCCTCCAAAAATTGCGACTTATACTCCAGTGCGACTTATATATGTTTTTTTCATTCTTTATTATGCATTTTATGGCTGGTGCGACTTATACTCTGCAGTGACTTATAGTCCGAAAAATACGGTACTGTACTACTTTCGTTTCCACCATCACGGTACGGCCAAGCAGATACTGTTTCAAAGTGAGAGCGGTCGACTAAATGGGGGATTTCTTATCTAACTACTTCGAGAGGAAGTACGGTATGTTCCTTCAAAATTCTGTGGTCTATGCACGAGGTCCAGTCTGCGGTCCGTGGCTGATGAACACATGGAATCAACCCATAATGTAAAGTCCTATATTGTAGCTGTTCTTCCTGTTTACATCAAAATGAATGTAAGCGTTCTTTCGTGGTCAGATCTTATGCTAGCCCGACTCACAGCGAGTTGGTAGAATGGGCCGGTGGAAGCACAACATAACAGAGTAGAGTAGAGCCGAGTTGGGTTGCTGCTGATAGTTGACCGGTATAGTTAACTCTCCTCAATATGACCAATGCACTCGCTCTTTTAAGTGTTCCGACACTATTGTTTGTGTCGTTACAGTGCACCAGACCAGACCCAAAGGATTTCCTCTTTATCCTGTTCTTGAAATATTTCTCAAAATATATAACGTTTCCTTTGCTAATTATCCAAGGATCTGGTAATAAAAGTTAATTAGAGGAATGTAATTTATATACATAATAATATGAAGTTATTTTCAGAAGTGTGTAACCAAATGATGGGTTGACACGGTACCGGTCAGTTGTGTCAGTCAGTAGCTAAAAAAGGTCGGTGACCCCTTTTGTAGTGGGACGTTTTACCATGTCAGTCTTATCAGTCCGTATCCGTCCTCATTTCCTCTTTTTTTACTTTCACTTTTGAGTGGAAAGTATTCTTTTGTCATGGTTGTTGGAAAAAAAAAAAAGAACAAGTGGTTTTGTTAAGTCATTTCACAAAGCAGAATATTTGAGTTTAATGTAGTGGAACGAAACCAGCGATGTTTAACCATATTAACTGGAGTGGACAAATGAAGCACTTAATATATGATAATAAATAATAAATGTCACTCTTGACTTGGTTGTACAAAAGAATGACTCCTAAAACTAAAGAATTGAGCCGTGGTGTAAGTGAGGTTGTTCAGGTGCCGCTCACAGCAGGAGGCCGTCGACACTTGGCCTGGTTCTGCTCAAGTTTATGCCTCCTAAAAGGAAGCGTTTTCCTCGCCACTGTCACACTGTACTTCACTTATTGTTGATTTTCTGCAACCCTTTTTTTTCCCTTTTCTCTAATATAGTCTTACTTTAACTGTTAAGTGTCTTAAGATAATTTCTCTAAGATATAACATTTGCTTTTAATGGATCTACTGACTCCTTCAAGAAACATCTTAAGACTTTCTTATTTGTGCTTTTCCCTGATTTTCTGGGACTCCTGTGTTTTTCTCGGTGTTATCTTGATATTTTTAGTGTATAGTGTTTAGTGAGGTTTTTTTTTGATTGTTTAAACGCTTTGTGACCCTGGTCTAGAAAAGCACTATATAAATATAAATTACTTACTTACTTAGAGAATGAGTGAGTGGTGTGATGACTCAAAGGTATGAAAGAGTCCGTGGAAGATGACTTTTGGCTTGGCATGTTCATAAGGATCATTAAAAAAAATGTATTTTGTTTATACCACAGCTCTGCAGATGTTCAGTGGTCAGGGTTTTGCAACACAGAACCTCAAGGGTGGCCCTTGGCCAAACTACTATGAGAGGGAATAAAGTAAAATCAAATGCAGATCACGAAACAGGTTGACCTGAGCATTGCATGGGTGAAAGTCAAACAAAGCTTTCAAGCTTCCAAGTGTATCTCTGCTGTACTTCTGAGGCCTGGAAAGAAAAGGCAGTCGTTGACCCCCTGAACTGAACCCCTTCTGCCCACGCAGGCAAACAACCAGTGTCCTTGCCAGCGGAAGCTTCCTTGAAGATGGACACATCAAAGAGCGGAGTCGTCCTCGGTGACCCGCCCGTGACCACCATGACTGGTTCTCTAAACAAGTTGGAGCAGCAAATCATGACTCTGCAGGTCAACGCTCCCCACCGCAAGAAGAAGAAGAGGAGGAGGAGGGGGTTTGCGGCGGCGGCGAGGAGGTGGTTATTTTTCCTCTACAGCACCTGCACTGGTTCAGTTTCACACCAGCTTCCTCTCACCACTTCTCCTCAGATGGAAGGCATTAGGAGCTGACAAGCGTGACTCCGATGCAGCAGAAACAGTGAGGGGTAGAAGACGAGAGCAAATCCACGAGCTCAACCGGCAAAGCCGTGCCACAACAATACTGCCACCTGGCTCAGCTGGGTGTTCGCTCGAAAGGAGGGGGGAGCTCCAAAAAGAGGTGGAAAAAAAAGAGGTATGAACTCGCCCAGGCGACAGGAGGTGGGTCTGGGCCTGTCACTTAGCTTGATGCATTAATCTGTTGACAAGCCCAGCTGCTACGTCTCTCGCCCGGCCTCCCGAGTCAGGGCCGCCCGACTCCGACTGTAGCCCGTTACCTGAGGCGACAGAAGCCTCCTCCCTCCAGCAGGCTCTGCTAAATTATAGCTTTTCCTCAGCGTGCGGTACTTGAGGCCACGCATCTGTGTGTACAAATGGGTTAACACATAAACACCAGTACATGCACTAACAGCCAGGAGTGGAAGAAATCCCACAAGAAGACGCTCAATTATTGTTGTTTTTTTTACCTGTTTTCTAGAGGGAATCTGTTCATCTGGCAGGAAACGGTTTACAGCTGATGTTTTACCGTAAAAAGAACCTGATGTTTATTTTATGTATCCTTCCTTACCCTTAAATTAAGTGTGTTTTATTTATATTTTATATTGTTGTTGCTCCTCGTCCTGACAACAAATTACTGTGCAGTTGATCCGTCAATTATTATTATTATTATTATTATTATTAAAGGGCACATAATGTGACGATTTAAGTGTCTCTTAAATCTCTATTGTACTCATCAGTATGTTTCTTTTTGCACAAAACTCTCATTTAATAAAGATATTTACATTAGAAAATGCGCCTAAGCCCCGCCCACTTGAAAGGGTCTGTTTTGGCTAAAGCAATATCTTGACCAAGCAACCACACCCACTCTGCTCTGATTGGTCAGGGGTCAAAGGTTGCATATAAACGAAGTAATACAAAAAAAAGGTTTGCTGCTTCATTTACACATTACAAAAACAAAGAAGAGCAGAAGCAAGTCTCATCATGTTTAAATAAGGAGGATTTGTGTCACACTGAACATGCAGGTTGTGTTTAACTCTTGGTGAATATTGTTATTTTTAGTAAATATGAATTCTACTCCAAACTTTGCGCACATTACTACATTGCACTTACTTACTGTGTTACGTTTCTTGGAAGTAGTCTTGGAGAAGACGTTGTTTCACATGTGGTGGTGAATCCAGTCTTGTTGTTAAAACAGTATATTGATGCCATTGATGCATTAATCCATCTGTGTTGTGCCAATTTGTGGTTTAAGAAATGACTGGTTAATTGGAAAATTACTCTGCAAAAGCAAGACTAACAAAACAAATAGTTTTGTATTCAGTTTAGTGTAAAGAAAACAAGATAATATTTCTTGCACTTGTTTTAATTGGACAATTTATGAGATGCCCTCCAGGCTTGGCTGTGTGAAAGCAAGCAAGACCTTTGGAAAATAGTGTTTGTTTCATTATTCTACTACACAACACGCAATGTCGATCGTTTGTACCATGTGATGTATTACGTCATCCCAGTTTGGTTTGCTACTTCATATTAGCATTATCGCTTCCTTGTCCGTGTGCAGCAGTTAAACATTTAAAAAGTACACAATTTGGTTAAGAGCGAAACAGAGTGTTCCTTGACACCTTTCAATCAAGCTGTCAAATCTAAAAATATGTATGCAAAAGGTGACATTTGGACGAGCGGAGAAAAAAAAAGGAAGTGGAGCACGCTGATCTTTCGTCAACTTTCTCTTGAGTTAAAACAAGCTGAGCGTTGATCGTGCTTGTGCTCGCGGAGAAAAAAACGTGACGTTCTTGCAGCAGGAAATGTTTGCAGAAGTAGAAGAAGGGATGTGTTTTGATGAGTGTGAGGAAGCACAAACAGATTGGATCTCAAAATGCAGTCACGGGAGACTCTTGTTGACAAAATGTGGCCACCTGTGATCATGATGTGCGTGAGACTGGATCTCTGAAGAAAACCTAAAATCCATACTTGGGCGCTGTATCTTAAAGTGAGAGTTGAAATGTCACTCATTTTCTACTCACCCTCGACTTAATGGTAATGTAGTCGTTTTTGAGAAATGTATGTTTATATGAAGGTTGCAAACGTAGCTTAATTTTATTTTGTCCAAAATGACACCAACATTTTTTTTAAATACCTCCATACTGCTCATCTGTAACGTCCATTTTATAAGTAAGGCCTGACATGAGAAATTCTAGCTAAAAGGCTAACATGTTACACAGTGTTTAATGTTAAAAACTATCTTAAAATGTAGACTTTTTTTTTTTTTTTTTTATATAAGGTGACCCAGAGGCCCAAAAATAAATGAGTTTGTGGTATCCCTTGTGTTGTCTCTGGGTCCGCTCCCATACATATGCAGCGGTGGTCATTCACCTTGACCCAGAGACAACACAAGGGATACCACAAACACATTTGTTTTCGGGTCACCCGTGTGTCTTTTTGGGACGAAGAAACGTGAGCTAGATTGCAACTGTTTTATGGACAAACATTTCTGCCTATGAGTACAAAAAAAACACAGATTACTCTGAAAATAATCCCAACCCTTAATCGACACGAGGGCGAGTAAACAATGAGTGAAGTTTGAATTATAAAGTTTGAACTATCACTTTAACTGTGAACAAAAACAAAAATGTGTTCATTGTCTCTCGCTGCGTGGGCTTCAGGTTCAGTCTGTTCCCTCTTGTCAATTTAATAGTTTGTATTTTTTTTTTTATTCAGATTAAATTCTGAGCCAATAAGGTCAACGTAACCTCCCTACAAACTTTGGCACAGGTAGAGATGGCTAACCAAAACACTTTATGAGCTCGCCCCGGGCGCTCTGTGTTGTTATTTAATCATTGATTTTCCTGAAGGATATAAAAAGAGATGGAGTGAAGTTAAGGAGAAGCTAATGAGTTCATCAGAAGGACATCTGGAGAAGTTAGAAGACACAGGTGAGACATTTCCAGTTTCAAAAGTACCTATTTCTTACTATAAAACACGTGCAAGTGGAAGGTAATAAATTCTGGTTTTGTAGCTTTAATGCTGGCTGACAACAGAAATAGCCACAATGATACGTCCAAAAAGCTTTACTCTGACTCAGAGATGTGACTTTATTCGACCCCCCCCTAACATATTAAAGCTCTCTTGATAATACAGCGTAAAAGCCTTCCAATATTTCAAGATAGAATACACAACCTGTCTCACTCTCCCATTTTCCCACATCCCGGCGTTGTCCTCAGAACAAACAAGAATACTTTAATGAAGAGGGACATGTGTATAGAAACGTCCTATGATTCACGCCACTCTCACGTTATTTAAGTGAGCGCTGAAGATAAGAAGAGAAAGATGTCGCAGCAGAAAAAGAGTCAGTGTTCTTGAGGTCTGGTCGGGGGGGTCTTTGATGTGGACCCGCCGGTGCCCACACGTCCAGCCCCCTCTGCTGCCAGGAAATTACGACGCCGTCCTCCGGGAGCCGCACTGGCTTCTGGGAGAGGCGGGTCTGTTTGATGATCACCAGAGGGACGGCGATGATTCTCAGGCTTTTATCTTCCACTTTTTGTTTGTGATTCATCCAGACGGCCGCGCAAAAAAAAGGCTGACGTCTTCGCGAGGCGAACTCGGACAATAAACATGTTTTTCATGGCGGTGGATAAAACTGAATTCGTGCACTTGTCGGATCAAGTTCATATTTTTGAAGCTTGTGTAAAATCGGGACGATGCTACCTAGCTACTTCAGATGATTGGCTAAATTATCCACAAGTATAAAGATGTGCCATAGTCTTTGGTGCACTTTGACCCGGAAGTGAATTCACAGGGAAAAAGAAATTCTGTATTCGATGATCGATCCTACGATACGATACGATATATTCACCTTCCGATACAATATATTTTAATACAATTGCATTAATACAATTGCGATTTAAGGGGACACTGAATTCTTCTGAGATCTTGTGATTCTTCTACACTATTTTGGTTTACTTAATAAATCTCAAAACCAAAATTAGTCCGAACATTAGCTTTAATAGCAGCTGGTACCTGTATCCTCTTGTCCTCAGTCATCGCTGGGATCTCGCAGGATGTCATTGTTCCTTTAGCTGTAGACGATGTTATCACTGCTGCCATATAGCGGCTGGAAGTTAAGTTAATTGAAACAACAAAATGAACAAGCTCTTGAAAAATTGATACTACTACTGATACAAAACCACAATCCAACTTTTGAATCCCCTTGAGACATCTTTTGTTATTTTTCAGTTACCAGAAGATCCGTAGCGCGACCCTTAAAATCCATCTACATCTGTGTACGCCCGGCACGAATGATCTCACCAGAGGGTGATGCAACGCAATGTAACGAGGTGAGAATTTATGAATTTAGAGTCGTAAACCTTCGTAGGTCATAAATATCACAACAAAAAGCAGATCCGTTCAAATTCAGGGATTAAAGAAACATTCTGACTTTGACTTTTACATGGTAACAACATTATTGCTGTTCCTCAAACCTTTGAATGGAATTCTCCCATACATACTGAGCACTAGAGGGCAGTATTTACACTGTTGCTTTTTTGTTTATAATTTAGGAGAAGAAGAAGATGACAATTCAGGAATTAGCTGAGCTAACATTAATGGAGTTCAAGGGTTATTTTCCGCTGTTCCAAAAACTTGTTCAACAAGCCAAGACGTTTTAATCGTATGAAAGGTGCTGTATTGATTTGATTGTACACTTTTTAAACGGGTGTTGTGACCCGAACTCCTTAATGCAAGTATGCATTTTCTCAGTGCCTTTCTGGTTACTTTTTTGCTGTTTTTGTTGTGCGTTTAAAGGAACTATGTGACAATGTATACATGTGTTAGCTGTGATGCTAACATGTGTGATGTCACCAGTTGCTCATGTTTTATTCAATTGTATAAAACTTACAAGTACATATTAGAGTATTCCTATTGTTTTCTAACTTGTGAGTGAAATAATATATATATATTTTTTTATCTACTTATCGTAGTCTTTAGCAACCAAACATTCCTATAGCAACAAAATGCTAATCTGAGAATGATCTGTTATTGAGTTCCTTTATAACTTTGATCAGTTAGTTCAGCAATTAATCTTGACCTTTAAAGTATATACTTTATTGAATATTGTTTTGATTGTTTAAGCGCTTTGTGACCCTGGTCTGGAAAAGCACTATGCAAATAAAAATAACTTAATTACTTACTTACATTTTAAATGCATGATGAGCTGAGGAAACCTTAATTCTGCAATTTTGACAGTGTTTATTAAGTTAGAAAGTAAGACTGGTTTTATTTTACTTAAGTCTCTGGCTCTGGATATAAAGTGGTATTAATGACTTGGTTAAGTGACAAGTCATATCTAAAAAAAGGGAGGTCAATCTGCCAGGGGCGGGTCTAAAGTTAGTGGAAAGTCATAGTGGCCTTTTCTTAATGATCGGCTAGTATTTTTTCCCAGCTAGTTAGGGTGAATAGCAAGGGACACTATGGCCAGAAGGCCGTTCCATTAAAGGGGACTCGCATCACACATTGACAATATCATCATTACACATCTGTATGGTCGACTCAAACCCCAGAGTTGCCTAAAGCTTCCTTCTTTATTTAAGGCAAGGGTCACCGACCTGGTGCCTTTGGGCAAACCTTCCAAAGGAGAAGCCCTTGGTCCTGTTAAAATATATATCTTTTTTATAAAATAACCGTCTTATTATGTTTGATTTTGTGTTTCCTTTTTTGTTGCCCCCCCCAGAAATATAGGTAATCATCCATAATAATATATATCTAGAAGTGTGACCCTAACTGGAGTGGCTCGCAGTTGCAACAAGGTTGCAAATGGACGTTGAAATCCCGAGATTCAAACGCCGGTTCACGGAGGTCATGTGATCGTGTGGAAGCCTACAACATATATCACTCCCTGTCGATCCCGCTCTCCCCTGGCAAGTGCAAGTCTCCTTTTCACTCGCACTGCCTGTTTTTGGAATCGTAACTCGAGGGGGGGAATCTGCCAGCGTTGGAACCCGCAACCCAACATCTGTCTTATTTCTATTGTGAGAAGTGCTTGGCACCGCCGCGCGTTTGGAAAAGCTTTCATTCAAAAACGAAGAGAAAAAAAAAGTGTCTTCTCAGGATTCATAAACCAGATGCAGGCGCCGACAGCTGTTTCGTGTTGCCCTCCATTTACTCAGAGTCTTATTAATCAGCTCTCGGTTTCCCCCGGTGATTTATGATACGGCAACATTCGTGCGTCGCAGAAGAGTCGGCGTACAAACTGCAGACACAGCTGAGCGGCGCAGGGATGGGAGGAGGGGCGAAGCCTCTGCACTGAGTAATGTTTAACAGGCTGTGATTTAGCTGAAGGCGATGCGTTGCTTCACTAAAAAAAAGTGGCTACTTTCACTGGCGGGATGTCGATTTTAGTTTGTTTCGTCCTCCTCCTTGCGAGGGGGGTGCGATCGTTGCTCCGTTACGACGCCTGCACTTCCAACCTGGTGCTGATTAAAACTTCCCGGCTGTGCTGAAAGTGGACTTCATTAGTGAAAACAACAGACACAGTGGGGTGGAGGTTTGTGTGGGAATGACATTTTTTTTATCCAGAGTTAATTTCCAGAGGAAACGTTAATTCTGCAGGTTTTAAAGTGTTTATTAAGTGAGTCCGACACGGATTTTGTTTATCATTTTTTGACAGTTCAGATCTTAAAGGGGAGGACAAGGTTCCAGGGGTGGGTCCAAAGTTAGTGGAAAGTGAAAATGTCTTTTTCTTAAAGGGAAACTAATGTGAAAAGCCAACTCTCCTGACTCACTCTCAGTCCCTCATCATGACGATGTTTTCAAGTTATTCCCTTGTAAAGTTCTCCCCCGTTTGAAATCTTAGCGAACAAGAGGTTATGAGAGCGAACTCCATTATGTAAAAATGGCGTCACTCCTCCTCCAGTTAGCTGTAATCACACCCTGCTTTGTTTATACAGTGAGTCCTTTGGAGGTGAAGACTTCAGGATTGATGACGTGCGGTGACCAACATCGATGCTTGACCAATCACAGCAGAGTGGGCGTGGTTATGGTAAACTAGTCTTCATCTCCAAAAAAAAAATGTTTTCAGTGGGCGGGGCTAAAGCACATTTTCTTATGTAAATATTTCAATTAAAAGCTAGTTGGGGTGAGAAGCAAGGGACACCCTGGTCAGATGTCCAATGCATCAAAGCGCACTAACACACACAGTGACAATTTCTTGTCATCCTTGAACATCTCCGTGTCGGCTCAAAACCCAGAGTTGCCTCAAGCAATATATAAAGCTATTTAACTGACGCAATTTAGAGTCTAAAAGGGGAAGTCAATCTTCCAGGGGCGGGTCTATAGTTAGTGGAAAGTCATGTCGCTGTTTCAAAGTCAGTCATATCCTTCAGATTATTGATTGATATTATTGAACTTTGGCCTATTCTCTTGCTTGATGGATCAGATTTGTCAATAAAATATCAAAATAAACCACAGTAATGATTTATTTTGATGCATGCATACATCTATGTGAAAGCATCTTTATTTTCAGTTCAGGAAATGTCTAATGTCCTACTGGACATTTAACTTCTCAATTCGCAGCAAGAAAAGTGAAATTTAAAGTCTAGTAGTGAATGTAAGTTGTTGTAAATATGCTGAATTGTTTAAATCCATCTATCAGTTTGAATATTGACGTCTGACGGGAGTTTTTACTTTATAATTAAGATGAAAAATACTTTATTTCAAAATGGTATTTGTCTATCAGAACCTCAAGGCAACACAGAATGTTGGAAAACTGGATGAAATCACTCAGTGGTAGGATATTTGTTGAGAAATATAAGTTAAGATAACATCATTTCTCCTAAAGTGTGGAAAATAACATGTTATAGCAGCATAAGAAAGAAAGACAAACACAAAAATTGAGCTCACGGTGCAGCATTTCGTATTGATCCAACCCACCTGCAGGTAATTGTAGTCTTGGACGGATTAACTGGGGCTTTTTTTGAATCACCTCACATCCAAAATGATCTGCGTCACATCAGCTAAAGATTTCTTCGGAGGGTAAGTCGACACCCCAATGATTTTTCCAAACAGTCAGCCACAACAAACAATCGAATCACGAGGTCCAAGAGGTTAGTCACAACACGGATGATGGACGATCAGCTCCACCATGTTTGACAAAGTAACACACAAAGTAAGCCCCGTAGAAATGTGTAGGGTTTGTTCCGAGTTCAACCCGAAACATATGGGGAGCTATAACTTTTTTTTCGGCACAAAGTGTTTGACCTCTTCCTGTGGTTCTTTTGTTCAAGCGGAGGCTGCAGAGTACCAGGGGATCGCTTATCACTGACACAGGACGCCGGCAGAGGTCGATGGTGCAAGAGGGGAAGTGACTGTGGCACCGACTTGTTTTCATTAGGATCGAGACGCTGTTGTGACACATGACTGTGCACCTCAAAACTTCGCGCTCGATCTCTCTGTGCACGAGACAAACCCGGCGGGGAGTCGCAGACATGGGCGGGCCGACTGTGTTGTACGTGGGTTTGTGGTGGGCGCGACGTGCGACTGGAGCTGATAATGTCACTTTGACGCAGGTGCCTTTTCTGCGTCTGTGGTGTTGACAGAAGAGTCGTACATCTGTGTGGGTTGGTGGTAAAAGTTTTTTTTTTTTTCTTAAGGAGCTGCAGCAGCTGCAAATGTTTTTTTGATAAATAGATGGTTCACCTCAGGTGATGCTTTTGATGACCAAGTCCACGTTTGTGCTTTTAATATTTTCTTTTTATTGTTATAGATTCAATACTTAAGGAATATTTGGGTTTTTTTTTCCATCATATTTTTAATTGTGAGATAATAAATGAATATTGTGTATTTATAAAAAAGATATATATATATATATATATAATAAAAAGGAATTTATTGATTTGTAAATAGAAAAATAAATCATTCAGAAAATGTGTTTTTTAAAGATTGATGATGCAAGTAATCTCATGATTGAGCAATAAAATTATTAAAATAAAAAATAAATAGCTGACTTATTTTTTCAATATCAATCAATTTATTGACACATTTCTTTTGTCACAACTGTTGACCAAAATAACAAATATCATTTAATTTCTTTTACATTTTCTTTACACCTGTTTTTAAGGGGTCTTAAATAAAAAATAAAATAAAACAATGAAAGCTACTAATCTCGCATTGTAGAAGTTAAATTAAATACATGTTTTAGTAAGCTGTCTTTCTACACCCGGCTCCACAATTTGACCTCATAAGGGCCACAAAAATAAATTTAAAGGGCCAAATTTGTCCCTCTTGCCGGACCTAGCTCAAGGCCGCCTGATGTTTTTTCAACCCGGATTCAAACCCTCACGCGTTGAGACTGCAACACACGTTTAAAAACCGAATAAATGAGCGACTTTTTTCACGAACACAAAAGAGGGTTAAAGTCATAAATGTGCATCAGCTCATAAATCATAGTTGAACGTGTTTGTTTTCTGCACAGAGGGGCAAAGGTCAGGGCTGGTCCCCACCCTGCTGACCCGGCGAACCCAGACCACTTCAGGCTTTCGTAGGTCAGAGGTCTCGGGGGGTGGGGGTGGGGGGGGGTCGCTCGCTTTGGCAGAGCGGCCTAATGGTCTGTCGCTGTCGCCGCCTGCCACTGTTTGACAGCGTCATCACAGCGCAGTTGAGAGGGCGGGGGGGCGGATGAATTTGTCAGTGTTCTGCAGCGCGACATAAAGCTGCTGCCTGTTAGCCCGCCATGAAGCCGCGGCTTCTGACGTGAACACTGACATTTTTGTCTCCACAATCGGGGGAAGCATGTAAACAGTGAAAATTAAAAACAAGAGTTGACTCTGGTGGTTACAAGAATGCCAGTGTGTGTGTGTGTGTGTAAGTGTGTGTGTGAGGTCCTATGATTCTCGACAATGGTTCCTCTTCATCTCGTCATGTGCTGCGAGCGTGTGCACGTGTGATTGTGCGAGTCCCTTGCGGTGCAGCTTGGTCACATGAAAATAGTGCTAATGAGTGGCTTCTGTTCACAGCTGGCAGCCCACACACTGATCCAGAGATTAGAAAGTTGCTCAAAAACTGTTGAGGCCTTCAGTCATGTGACGGAGCTCACAGGTTCGTAGTAAGGGATGATTATGGGCCTCGATGAAGGCCAATGCAGAAGTGCAACAACCGGCAGTGGCTGCTTGAGGCTGGCTACAGAAAGACTGGCCAAATAAACAGACTTTTCCAAGGGTTAAAAACGTATTTACAAGTGAGTACTTAACAGTTGCTGTAGCCTCAACTAAAGGGATCAACCATTATTCAGCACGCACTAAGTCTGCATCTTGACCAATGCTGTGTCTCAAATCGCATACTAGCGTACTCAAAGTTAGTATTTTTAGTGCGTAAGTGCGTCTCAATTCTTAGTATGCAAAATTTAGTGTGCCATGCACACTAAATTGGCGTACTAAAATGCCCACAAAACTGAGTATGGTTCGATGGACACTATATACCCTAAACAGCTGCCATCTTAATGACGTTGTAAATGGAAGTTACATCATATATATATGCATATATATTCATATACTTACAGGTTCATTTTTCAGCAGCAGTAGAAGGATGACACGTCTTCGGTGCTGATACCAGCTTAAATATCTCGCGAACATTTGGATTCTCATATTTTTTCTTTATTTCTTTTTCCAAACTTGCAAAACGTGCTGCCAGCAAGTGTCGATAGCGTTCGAATGGCTGTTTGAAATCATCATTAAATAGAAGTAGAAGAAGAAGCTGTCGCGTCATTTCCTGTTAGTGTGTAGCAGCAGTGTTTGATTGAGACATACTATCTGTTGAGAATTTGCGTACTAGTTAGTATGTACACTATCCTGATGTATACTAACTTCTAGTATACCAAGAGAAGTATGCAATTGAAGTCACATCACAAGACTGCCTAAACCAGAAGACTGCATTTTCAAGATGGCGGCGACCTCAGATCAACTAAAAAACTGTTTTCGGTGACAGACATGTCTGAGATACTGCTACCAAAATATATACAGTCAATGGCAGGGGTCACCAACAAAGTATCTGCGGGCACCAAGTGGTCCGCAGACACTAACGAGGTAGCCCTTGGGCCTGTTCAAAAGAATGATTTAACTAACTTTAACTAACAGAACCAACTCACTTGCTAGATTTGTGTTATAAGATATTGGAAAAGTGTGAAACGTATCGCAACCCTCCTGACATGGTGCAATTGAGGTAGCTTGCATTTGCAAAAAGTTTGGTGACCCCTGGTCTATGGTTTGATACAGAAAAGTCTTTGTCTTAACTTCGTCCATCTTGGTCCTGGTCTGGGTCCTGGTCTGAGTCCTGGTCTTAGTCCTGGTCTTAGTCCTGGTCTTGCTCCTGGTCTGGGTCCTGGTCTTAAGCACTCTTGACTTAAAGTCTTGCACGATATAAATATGGGCAAAAGAAAATCATTCTTCTTTTCGTCATACTTGAGAAAAACATAACCACCACAGTAAGTTCGTGTTTTTGGACATCCATCTTAATGCTGTAGACTTCTCCCCAATACAATCTTCACAAAATGTTCAATGTCAAAATCTTTTTTATTTCTTACAAAAAAAACTGTCATGGAGCTCCAGCTGACGTTGCGTAAGGTGTTGTCATTCACGTGTCCAACTTTTCAGCCGGTACTGTTTCTGGGCTCAGTTGTAAAGTTGGTGGTGCGGTGACTCCAGGATTGCATCAGCACTTTTTGAAGATGTGAATGAAATCCATGCTTTTCGATGCACGGTCGGTATCCTTCCCCCGAAGGAGGTGCATAAAAAAAACCTTTTTGTGAATATCTAGCAGACGACTGTTTTCACTGAGGCAGATTGTTCTTTGTCTAGAATTGTTCTTGTCTCTGAGTTCAAAGCGGCAACTGGAGTTCACAAAACCAAAGGCTCCTGCTTACTGAATGTACTAGTCACCCTAAGAAACAAAAGCACTCTAAAGAGGGGTACACGCCAAACGCTTCCCGTTACTGGTTTACATGTAAAAGTAAATGTAGAGGAACGAGAGTTTAGGGAGGCACTAAATGATGCGTTTAAGAGTCCTTGATTCTCTAAGACCCCTGTGTTTGTCTCGGTGGTGTCTTGACCTTTTTAAGTATATATTTTATCGGGTATTGTTTTAATTGTTAAAGCGCTTTGTGACCCTGGTCTAGAAAAGCACTCTACAAATATGACTTACTTACTTGCTCGCGCTAGCCAAAGACGACATGCAGGATATTAAACATGATAGATAAACTCATTATTGCTGGTATCCTAGTGTTTTATAATCCTAAATATCCGTTATATCGGGACAGAAAAGGTGTCGGCGCTGAGAAGTCAGACATTTATATATTGTTTTCCTGGTACATTAGCTCTTACATTGGCTTTTATACTGAATTGTACAATATTTAGCTACAGTGGTGGATCAAAAAAAAGCTTGTGAATACAAAGTACCGCCACAAACAACAAGTGGATGCCACAAGGAAGATCAAAACAAACAAATGAATACTAGGGGCGGCGCGTCTAGACGTAGAACTTTGCACAGTAAGAACATGCTGTTCTGTCGCTAGTCTTTTACATTTCTTCACTATTTCCCAGTTATCAGATCAAACCGTAGACGCCATCAGACAAGGTCTCCAGAAGGAACACTGCCTACTACTTGCTCTGAGCTGAATAGATCTGATCGGAGACCTTTGACTGGTTTTAACCGAGTCCTTCGGCTAATTCGAGTGGCTTCGCGCGTTTCTTGGCAGACTTCACAGGCTTGAGGCGAGCAGCTCAAGAGATCTGATAACTGTGAAGAGCACATGTAGAGCTGCCTCTTCCCGAAAACCAAAACATGCAGCTTGTATCACCCAAGTTCCTAATGAGGTAAAACTGTAGTAGGACTTTTGGAATAAGCGCAGAAACTTTCTTGGACTGCTCCGTGACAATAGGGCAAAAGGCGTGATAACTTTAAAGGCCTGGGCACTGTCGGGCGTCAGACTGAACAGGTGGACCCACCTTTTTTGTCTTTCGACTAGGACGCCGACTCCAGACTGGGGGAGACACACCACCGGGACTTGGGGCGCCGACCACACAGGACTGCCCGACGATGACGGATGTGTCAAGGCCTTAAAAAACATCTCCAGGTATTTAACAAAGGAGTAAAAACATCTTGATTATCCAACTTTAAAGGTTCTTTGCCCGTTGACCAGTCAGTGTCCAGGTGTTTGTAGCCTGCGTGGTTGGCTTGACATTTTTTCTTTTGATGATGGTTTGTGATTTGGCGATGCACTTTCAGTGGTGCCTTACATGGCATCTGACGCCCTGAACTTCGGCATGTTAACCAATCACGGCAGAGTTTCTACATTGATTTGAGAGAGTTGCCTTGATTCCAAATGTCCTTCCTGCTGAGTCAGGGTAGTGAAGTGGCTATCGTACAACCCCACAGCAAAAAATAAGTTGCAAGGTTCAAATCCCCCAATGTTCCACTTCAACATCTGCCAAACCGTTGATAAAACTAAATTGTGTTCGTTTTAATAGTTGTTCATCGATATTTGTACCTAGTTATGTGCTAGCAACCCGTTTAGGGTGACCTTTGCTTTTCGCTAAAAAGAGATGGGATAGGAGCCGGCGATCAGTTTAGCAGAAGAAAATGGATGATTATAAGCTTTTCGTTAAAGGGATAGATCACCCAACTCTTACTGTCTACTGTCTACACTGGGAGCTCTCGTGACATTTACCTGGAATGCTTTCTGTCTGAATAGTACTTTATGTTGGCCTTTAAGAGTTTAAAATATAGACTTGTTGTTTTGTTTTTTTCGGAATAATTTCTAAAGGCTTCAATACAAGATGGACATTACAGAGGAGTAGTATGGAAGCTAAGAAACACACTACGCTAGACGGGTGTTGTGAACCTCGAGTACAAAAAAGAGAGTCGCTGCCAGACCTGCTTCAGACTTGTTAGACTAGTGACAAGAGTTTGTCTCTAGGCCTGATCCCTAGAAAACTTTGACTGGTGATTTCATGGAATACACAATTAGCATGTCGTGCCGAGAGCGAACAGATCAATCTTCCTGTCCGGACCACGAACGGCTTGTTGCGACATCCATTATCGCAACGTTACGACATGTTTGCAACACATCCATCTCAAAAACCCTGGACCTCGATGTCCCCCGCAGGTGTCCAGTTACCAGCGTCCGTCCAAAAGTTTTTCCTGATTTATTTGAATATGAATCAGCGTTCTGGCTCACCGTCGCCAGCTGGAGGCCTGCCAGCTGACTGCAGCTCGCGGCGACTCTGTGTGAGAATCCAGCCAGAGAAACCAAACACGCCGGCAGCGCTGCACTGAGACGAAACTCTCTCTGCCTCTCTTTTTTGGAAAACAGAATCCCTTTTTTTTTCCACCTCAGTTGGTTTTTCGTGCCTAATTACAGAGTTGGATTAAAGCAGCAGGCATGACTCAAGAGCAGCCCCGGCTCCTGGAGATGAAGAGGAGCATAAATGACCCGTCCTTATTGATAATTACTGCAGTCACACGAGGATAAGCTTCTTATAATGATCTAGATGTTTGATCATCAGGCGTCGACTTGATTTCTATGATGGTAAACAAACTGTCAGAGTCAATTAATCATGGAGAGATTTCGGAACATGGAAATTTGCCTGGTGTCCGGAAGGTCCCGGTAAAAAAAAAAACTTGATTATTGATTTATTTTAAACAAAGGTACACTTATTTAGTAAGGTTTTTTTTTGTTCCGGTGATTCTCCACACCTACATGTTTTGGCTATTAATCTTTGCAGGAGCCAAGGTCTTAAGCATGCAATGTTTTATACACACTTTTTGGTAGTAAAACATGGTCCGTCAAGCTTAACATTACCAACTCATAACACATTATTAATACAAGTTGTTTTTTTATACTGTACAGTTAAATAAAGTGGATTTTTAATGGAAAGCTATTCTTGCTAACTTAGCAGTGCTAGCTGCAATATGAGGTAATAAATCTACCAAATAACTTTTTTATGAGGTAGAACTTCAAATGCACAAATATAATTGAAATGTTATAGTAAAAAGTGAAACAATAATTGAGATAATATTGATAAGAATTTAGGTGTAAGTTGGACTTCTTTTTTTTTTTTTCAAATGCTTTTAATGTAAATTTCTTACAGTAACTTATTTATATACAATAGTAGGTTTGAAAGGAGCAGTGGGAAGAACATATATTTAAACTTATTTTAAAAACAAAATACTTTTAAACAATACTTTTCTAAACAATTAACTGATGTTTTTGTAACTATCTTGTTTGATGTGTTTATGTCTTATTATTTAGGCCTTTGTGCTTCTTGTTAGTAATCTTGTTTTCGTCGTCGGGTTCCGAACAACACCTACACCATTAAGTCAGCGTTAAAATCCTACACTTTACCTAATCGCAGTCGTTGCGAAACACGTTCACGATTCGTAAATCAGCGACAAGTTCTCGATCACCGAAGTTTAATCTCCGCATCGACGTGTTTGCTGCTTTTATTGCCGTGTCTTTACAACACCGGCTCCTGCCGTGAAACACATGCGTCCATCCTCACACCAGTGAATACTCAAATATCCAACGAGAGGGATCGTTCCTTGGCAGCCTTTTTTTTCCCCGCTAATGAAAGCCATTCCCTCTCCTTTCTTTTCCGAAAGGGGAAGATGTGCCGTGGAAACACTAGATGAGCCGGAGGCCGCGAGGAGCTCTACATTACCGCCTCAACCTTGGTGGAGCAGAATTGAGCAATCAATGCCACATGCTTTTACACGGCGAACACATGCCGAGCGACGATCTATCACGAGCGACTGACAAGCCTTCGCTCCGTCCGGCAGTACCGGAGTTACTGCGTGTGAAACTGGAAAAGGGCGAAGAAACGAAAACCGGACGATCAAAAGCATGTGCTTGGAGATGTGCCACGCCGCCCGACGGTGCCAGGAAGGCGCGAGAGATGGCAGGGAAGTTTAAGACGAAGGGACGAGGAATTAAGAGTCGTAGGGACGTAAAAGTTTTAACGCCTCCAGCTGTTTTACAGCGTAATTTACTGGGGAGCAGGTGCAAGGCTCTTAAAGTCTCTCCTTACTAGTTAAATCACGGCAGAATGAACGCCCGAACAACGAGGCGCGCAGCAAGGCAGGATGCTTGGCCATCCTTGAATCACGGAGAAGGATGAGCCATCTTTAGTAAGCTGAAGCACAAACCCAGATTGAGTCAGGGCTGCCTGCGAGAGAGGGGTGGAGTGGAACCCCGGGTGTTGGGGGGAGGGTTTCACAGGTGCGGAGGCATAGCCTCGAGGGGATAGAATGGAGGGGGAGGAGGAGAGAGGGAACTGTTGCGCTGCTCAAACAAGTGTCGTGTCAAATAATCTTTCTGCACGCCTGCTGAGATGGTTTTTGTGACCGAATATTCAAATATTGCATCACTCTCACATGCAGAGTATGAGTTGGTGCCTGTAGAAGTAGGGATTTGTACCAACGCTTTTTACCAGACCCTCGGTGTCATTGTAAAGTTCTGAAGGAACTTGGGTAGGAATCCCAGAATGATGAAAAGGTGTCGCTCTTTGTCCCTTACTCTGATTTCCATTAATATTCCACTCACAGTCAGTCACTCGTCCTCCTCTTTGTCACTCCTGTACTTATCTTCATCACTCTTCTTTTTCTCAGTCCCTAATCCTGCCTTCTTTCACTTGCTCGTCTTCTTCTTATTCACCTACTTTTTCTGTTGCTTGTCTTCTCCTCATCTGTAGCCCTTCTCTCAGTTGTTTCTTTCTTTCTGTTGCTCGTCTTATTTTCAGTCACTTGTCCTCCTTTTTGTCGCTTGTCCTCTTCATTGTTTGTCCTTCTTTCAATCGCGTGTCTTTCTTTTTGTAAACTTTCCCTTTTTCCTGTCACTCGTCTTCTCCTCTTCTTACTTGTCCTCCTCTCCGTTGCCGCTCATCTCTTGTCCTTCTTTCCGTTCATACTTGTCCTTCTTTTTGTCGCTTGTCCTCTTCATTTCTTGTCCTTCTTTCCAATGCTTGTTTTTCTTTCTCTAGTGAACTGTCCTCCCTTCTTTCGCCTGTCTCCTTTCCTGTAACTTGTCCTCCTTTTTGTCGCTTGTCCTTCTTTCCGTTCATTCTTTTTATTTTTTCAGTAAACTGTCCTCCTTCTGTCGCCTGTCTCCTTTTCTGTAACTTATCCTCCTTTTTGTCGCTTGTCCTCTTCCTTTCTTGTCCTTTTATTCCAATCCTTATTTTTCTTTCTTCAGTAAACCGTCCTCCCTTCTGTCGCCTGTCTCCTTTCCTGTAAATTGTCCTCCTTTTGTCGCATGTCCTCTTCATATCTTATCATTCTTTCCAATGCTTGTTTTTCTTTCTTCAGTAAACTGTCCTCCCTTCTGTCGCTTATCTCCTTTCCTGTAAATTGTCCTCCTTCTGTCGCCTGTCTCTTTTCCTGTAAATTTCTTGTCCTTCTTTCAATCGCCTTTCTTTCTTTAGTCCACTGTCCTCTTCTTCTCAGTTACTTGTCGTCCTCTCTCTCACCCCTCATCTCTTGTCCTTCTTTCCGTTCTTTTTTCTGTAAACTGTCCTCCTTCTGTCGCCTGTCTCCTTTTTTGTAACTTTTCCTTCTTTTTGTCTCTTGTCCCCTTCATTTCTTGTCCTTTTTTTTTCCAATCCTTGTTTTTCTTTCTCTAGTGAACTGTCCTCCCTTCTGTCGCCTGTCCCCTTTTCCTTGAACTTGTCCTCCTTTTTGTCGCTTGTCCCCTTCATTTCTTGTCCTTTTTTTTCCAATCCTTGTTTTTCTTTCTCTAGTGAACTGTCCTCCCTTCTGTCGCCTGTCTCATTTCCTTGAACTTGTCCTCCTTTTTGTCGCTTGTCCTCTTCATTTCTTGTCCTTCTTTGTATCTCCTTTCTTTCTCAGTCCACTCACCTCTTCTTCTCAGTTACTTGTCCTCCTCTCCGTCACGATTCCTTCTCTCTGTTGCTCGTCAATCATCCAAGTCGTCTCCATCACTTGCTCCTCCTCACTCACTTCTCCAGCAAATCCCTGCCGAGGTTCTGATCAAGCAAATCCTCCGACTGTCCACCTGGCTTCACTCAGAGGTTCCTCTCGTAGGTGCGGAGAAGAAATGGACTGCAAGCAAGTAATTGAGATGAGAAAAGGTTGTGGTTATGGATATTTGTTCTACAGGTTAAATCTCTTGATATATGTGGCAGGACGTTTGGATGAAATATACCATCATAAATTCTTCTTTTTTTTTGCATCAACCGAGTCTGCCAAGACCCATAACAAAATACAATCTCGACGTTTCAACAAAAGCGAGGGACGGGCTCTCTCTCCGACTGCCCTCCTCCCTCCTCCAATCACGTCGGCCCCCTCGAGCACACATGTTAAATTAGCTCCT
The DNA here is from genome assembly GCF_982586985.1 of Callionymus lyra. NCBI lineage: Eukaryota > Metazoa > Chordata > Actinopteri > Syngnathiformes > Callionymidae > Callionymus > Callionymus lyra. Next base: position 14,404,227 of record NC_141835.1, on the reverse strand, counting down.
TTCAAAAGAAGAGAGAAGAAAACACGTCGGGGATATTGTATTTGCTCAGCAGAATTTAATATGAGTGAGCTGGAGGTGCTTTTCTTCGGGGCCGATTCCCTGGAGACGCATCCATCTCTGGTTGGGAGGACAAAAGAGGACACCCCCTCTCTCCGAAAAGTTCAGCCCATGTGTGCTTAAACACACAACCACGCACACACACACACCATCATGCACGCACATATCAACAGTTGCAAACACTCACACAGATGCACATATTCACACAAGAGCAATCCTCAGACAGAGACCGCCTTGTCTGACAACCAAAACAGACCTAGTCAAACAGAAGAAGGAGGCAGGGGAAGGGGGCTCGGGGGGTGGGGTGGTGTATTGAGAGGGACACTAAGAGGTGGAGATGGAGAGTAAATGGATTGTCTAAAGGAGAAGGGTGTTTTTTTGAAAGTAACAGGTTGGATAAACGGGTTCGAAAGGAGAGTGAGGAGCGGCGTCAACAACGTGACGAGTTTAGTCGCGAGATCGTCCTGTCAATCATCCGCGATCTAAGGGCTCCTTCAGCTCGACGACTCCAGCCTGTTAAACAAGTGTAGGAAGCGGTTCAGGGAATTGGGTAATTGCGTGTTGGTATAAAAACCCCGGCGTAATCGCTGAAGCAAAGCCCCTTTTTTTCGAGAGTCGCTGCCCGGCCCCGATGAGTTCATTTCCTCTTCCTGGTTGAAGGCAATGAGGGATAATAAGCTCTCGGCTCACTGGTCTCTGTGATGTGGTCGCAGCGACTAATATGGCGAATGGAAGGAGCGTCAACGAGACAGAGACCTGTCTGGCACCATCCTGATGGAGAAGAAGTGCATTGGAAACACGTGTCATGGTTGAAGGGGCCTCAAGACAGGACTCAATCCGGACCAAGAGAAGTGATTTATTTGGAACACGATCAGCCCTTGTTTGACCTCTCCTGCCTCCCGAATTAAATCATAAACAGATCCCCAGATATTCCTTCGAATGGTGCCGCTGCCCGGGTCACACTCTCCCCAGCCGGGGCGGCAGATACCCGTGACCAACCCGATTATACACTTACCCAATTACCCGCTGAGTCGGGGCAGGTGGGGCAAAGGACACAAACATGTACAGTAGATATTTTCGGGGGTCGTGGAGTGCACTTCGGGGAGAGTGAATGGATATTGGCAAGTTCAGACTTTCCAGCTGGCCCGGGCCCACGATTACAGGTGCCACTGTGGATCGGATCCCACCCCCACGTATCACTCCCTGGCTCCATGAGGCTTCACAACAGGTGCAGTAGGTTAGGCTGCAGGCCTGGACATGCGAGGAAACAGACTGTTATTGTGGGCCTTCCTTTCCATCATCTCCTCTCTTTTTCTTTTTTTTTCTTCAGCCCCAGGGAGCAATCGAGAGGTCCAACCTGAACGTGTAACCCGAGCGCAAACTCTGCTGTATTGTGCAAGCATGTCGTGGCGAGGGGGGGAGAAGTGGGGGGGGGGATATGTTGCACACAGAAATTATTAGAGTGTGGAAGCATGTGTGTGCGCATGGGCTTAATGTTGACAGTCGGGTTCTCGCTTGCACACACTTGATAGTTGTTCTGACTCACACTAATTCAGATATTTAAGGACACAATTAATGTGTCATGAACTAGAACTGGATAATTTATGGGGTTGTCTTCACTGATGTCCTAGATAAGTGTCAGTATTGATATTTAATGACATTGAAATCGAAAAAAAACAAAAAACTTTGTTCCGGGTCCAATTCCGATATTGCAGATTTTTTGGCCAATACGAATTCTTTGTGGCCAGAATATTAAACCCAAATGCAAATCCATTTTTTAATAAGTTGGGGGAAATGGACAGATGAGGCTTTTTTTAAAATATAAAATCTATCGGTATAATCGGGCTATTTGTCCACAGCTGATCTGAGGTTGCGTCGCCTGGGCAGCAGTTAAAGTAAAGAGGCCCAGACTTCTCTCTTCCCTTAAACATTCTGAAGTATTTCCAGGGCAACTATCGCGAGCATTGGGGTCTGTCTAGGCAAGTTCTTCTTGAGAAATCCTCAAGTACTATCGCGCTCATTGGGGTCTTCCCATAGGCTAACTCCTGATCGGACATTACCTCACCAGGAGGGGGCGTCCATGAGACATCCTGACAAGATCCCTCTTATACTGACCAGTGTCTCTTGATAGCAAGAGATGAGGTTTATTAGGTATAAACGGATATTAATCTTAGAAGAATCTGTAGTTTCCACCTCTATTGTGTTCATGAACTGGTCCACCTCTTGTGTTTCAATTTAAAGAGCAACCGGTCTCTCTCTCCACCGCTTTTTTTTTCTTCTTCTTCTTCTTCACGAAACTGTGCTTTTTTTTTTGGTTTTTTTTTTTCACAATGACAAATCCAGATGTGAGTCTTGGCCCAAACTTGAACGTCTTCAGCTGACACTGTTTTGGTCTCGGACCGAAACGCTGCCTCGGGGCGAGAGTTTTTTTTTTTCCCTCCCCCCCTTCTCTTCACCCGTTTACTCATCCCTCTTTTTTTTCTTTTGTGACTCTTGATACCGACTCGCTGCACCGTGTCACACCTCTCATCCGTGCTGAGATCTGGCCCCGGACCAGCTCTCGCTCTCCACCGTCCGGTCTCTCTGGCTTTTTTTTTTTTGGAACAAAACTTTTATTGGCCTGGTCTTAAATGTTCAGAGGGCATGTGGGAACTGGCTCCAGAGAGTCTGCCCCTATACCTACTTAGACTCTGGCTTTGGTGCTAATTCATCTTCTGTCTCTCACACGCAGCACCAGTCTGGGTAGAGTCACGAGACTCCTGTTTGGAGTTAGACGCCCCGAGTCGGAGCCAATAAAAGCACCCTTAGGTACAAGTGCTAATTTAGTGTTGTATAACCACACGACAGGATGGTCTGCAACGTATCACAACCTGAGTTGTACCTGCAGCTCACATCCTCGTCGTGATTCTTACATCATCTGCTTGAGAGGAAGTTTGTTCGGAGCGCCCCCTACAGCAGGGTTGTCCAGGGTGAAACACAGGGTTAGGGATGAAATAGCATTGATATGTAATGAATGGTCAAAAGCTTAAAATATGGCTTTCTTTCCTTGAGGTTAAACTAGCATTCGTATCTCCATACTTGATGTGTAAATAAAAGCTCTACGACTTCACTTCTCCTAAACACATAAAGTTGTTCTCCCATTTTTCATCCAATTGCCTTCCTGTCAATTTTCTCTACTGGGACATTTTGAGATAATTGTTGCCATCTAGTGGTAAGTTGTCATCGTTTAGCATCAAACGTGACCTATCAAAGCTAGTTGTGGTCAATTTACGATTTAAATTCAGTCACGACTTTAGGCAAGGGGACACCCTGGAAAGGTCTGCAATCTTGTCACACATCCAGAACACAAAGTCCCCACAGGAAAGATCCCGGATGAATCAAACTGTTATCCTCACAAATATGGTTGGAACGAGCAACAAAAGATGCGTTTACACCAAATGTTACATGTGGCATTTAAAGCGACTGGAAAGTAGGACTTCCATATTGTAGCACAGGGGCTGCCACTTTTTTGCAACTGCGAGCTACTCCAAGGGTTGCCATCAGTTTGGTACACATTTGTGAAATGACTTAATGTATATTATTATGGCTCATAAATTATATTTCTATGATAGTCATAGTATTGGTCATCCAATAAATACCAATGGGGCGACAAGAAAAGGAACAAAGAAAAAAAGGGCCCAAGGGCTACCCAGTGCCCGCCACCACTTTGGTGACCCCTGTTGAAACACAACTAGATTGTTTCTAGCAACATGATTCAGGAAGCATCTTGAGTGTCAAACACAAGTTGAAATATCTGAAATTTGATAACAAGTTGTACATTTTTAAAGTGATAGTTCTAAAATTTAGGGTTTGGGATCATTTTCAAAGTATTCTGTTCATTTTTCTGTTATAGGCAAAAATGTATGTCTTTGCTAATGTATCGACTAGCACTCATTTGTTGTCCAAAATGACACTTAAAAAGTTAAAATCATCCCTCCACACTGCACGTCTGTAACGCCCCTTTTGTTTTGAAGACTTAACATGTGAAATTGTTCTGCAAATCTTTCAACAAGTCTGTATATTTTAAGTTTTTTTTTTAACTATCGAAGCCCAGATTTTATGGCCCAATTCATCATTGAGATAAATTGAACTAAATATAAGTTAATAAAGTTCAAGTTCAAGTTAATCTGTTTGACACAGTTACTGCAGTTTAAATTTTGTATTTTTTTTTTCTCCATACTTTCACAATTGATGAAAATACAAGTCTGACCCAATGGTTTGCCATTTTTACTTCAGATAAACAACTGTTCTACCTGAGAGACCACAGTAACTCGTTTTATTGCAGGAAACAAAACACTTTTTAGTGGGTAACTTCAGTAGTTGGTTGATTCCAAACCCATAACACCCTTCTGTTTGATTTTTTTTTTCATGAATTGTGTCTAAATATTTAAGAAATAAAGTCAATATCCTTCTTTTTATCAATGTTGGGGAAAGAAGAAAAGTTGGCTACATGTAACATTTCATCATCAACTCCTTCACACCTCTCACCCATTGTTTGGAAGAGGTGTCATGTGACTCGATTCTAGTTAAATCTTGTTATCAAAAAAAAACCTCCGTAGAGCAGTAAATTAAGTGAAAACATCTTCTAAAGGAGTGAAACAGTAACTGTGTTTTCATGTCAAGTTTCATTATATCCAGTAACTTGAGGCTCGGCCCGTTGTTGCAGAGGGAGGTGAAGGTAAAGACGTTATATATCGGGTGTCAGACGATAAAAAAAAAACGACTTCTATTGCACTCGCATGATGAAAATCATTTCACTTAGGAGGCTTGAGTTTCACCTCAAGTAGGTTGTGACCTGAAAGAAACCCTGCTTCAGCTTCTCACAACTGTGCACTTCCTCCCTCTATCGGCGGAAGGTGTCATTGCAACCTGAAGCTTTTTAAAAGTATTTATTATTTAAGGTTAAAGTGAGATGGGGCTCGCAGGTGAGATGATGAAGACACGTCTGGAGGAGAACCTCATGTGACCCCGCTTCACGGAAAGGTCACCTGGTGTGTCGCATGTGTCCAGTCCTGTCTAGACTGAGAGCGAACCCCTTCCTCCTATTGTTTGTCAGGGGCTTGTGGTGAGAGAAAAACAGGAAGAGGAAGGAAAGCTGCGGAAGGAGAAACAATGTGTTTACCTCTCCAGCGCGTTTGTCTTCTCCCCCCATCTGATCTGGATCTCTATTGAGCTGCAGTTGTAATGCAAGTTTATTACTCACCGCCTGCAGTACCTGGTGGCTAACGCATGATGGCAGCAGCACATTGACGCAGACTCAAGACTGGTGGGAAACTTAACCCGAGTTCGAGCCAGATTTAGACTTTAGACTTTTTATTTGGAACTATTTAAAATAATAAAACAATAAAATCAATAGATATTAAAGCAGAGCTGAGGAGAAGCAAGACAAACCCACATGGAGTTAACATAAGAATTGAGTACAAACGAAAACTAAATAAAATAACAGAAAATACAAGTGTATTACTATGTCATGAGATAAAAGAAGAATGATGACAATGTAAAGCAATACAAATGCTTACATTGATAATACATGAAAATATCAGCAGTTAAATTATCTTTTAAGTTGTTGTTTTTTTACGTTTAAAAAAAGAATAACACTTTGCTAAATTTGAGAAACTGTTCCACAACTTGGTACCTCTAAATCTTATTTAGAATTCACTGTCAGGATTATTAATGTTGTTTAATTAAATTGAATGTATTAATTTTAATAATTGTATTATATTTCATTCATCTCTTTGTAGGTCATTAATATTGTTTCAGTTGTTATATTCTGTACTGCCACCACAACAAGTTCCTGAGCTGTGTTTACAACACTTTAACTGCTAATTCTGAGACAAATAATATTAAATGTACAAAAATAATGAAGAAAAAACCCCTGATATAAATGAACAGAAAATACAGAAAAATGTGACTGTATCTCATGAGCAATAAGGAAATAATGGGAATAAAAAGCAAGACAAATGCTTACATAGACAATCATTTCAGAGCAGCAAATAAATGATGTTTTAAGCTTTAAAAATAAAATTTCAAAGAAGTTTATGGAGATTAATGGTTTATAATAATTCCACATAACTGCAAATCTTAAGTGGTCTTATCTTTTAATGAAAAACACATATTAATGTCATAAAAACTTAGCCGGAGAATGGCTGTCTTCGTGGTAGTTCTGTTTTCTAGTGCTTATTCTGTGTGTTATCTTATTTGAACTAATGATTCTGTACTGACACCAGAAAAAAATATTATGTTGTGTTAACAACACTGGCAGTAAGTACAAAGCGGTTCTGGAGGACCAAACGTTAGTAAAGAGTGGAAGGTTCAGTCCAAGTGCAGATGTTAAGGGGCCCCTAAAAATCACACATTTTCCAGTCCTCACTCTGCCCAGATGGGGGCAGGACATTTAGGATCATTGTCTGTTGTCCACTTTTGCACATCGTAGACTTTCTCTGGTCTAATTTTGGGTTAAAGAGACAATAGACGGATTAAAATCGTTTGTCACGTGCAAGATTTCTCATTTTTATAGAGAGTCCTGGAGCAAAACCCTTTCATATGTTGTCAAATGAGTCCTTGGTCTTCCCCGTGGCCTCCTTCCCGTTGAATCCCTTATCTCTAAAGCATCCTGAGAAGGTGCACAGATAGTGGAAGACCTTCAATCAACCTTGACTGAAGCACTCCTCGCCTCACTCTTTCCAAAACACTTCAACTTTCTCACACTTTGTCTTACACAGAGAAAACGGCTAATAGCCCGACTGAAGTATTTTTACAGACAATACCCAGCACTCCCCTTCCACATTTGACCTCGGCCTACTCTCCGCCTGCCCGTGTGGAGGCGAGTAGGTACACGCCAGCGATGGTGATGATGTCAGCTCCTCGCTCACCTTCGCGAAGGTCAGAACGCTGGAGCATTTCTGGCATTCCAGCCTCCGACGCCCCGTCCTTCCTCCGGCAAAGACAGGGCCAAATCTCCGTCCCAGACATAACATTAAGCAGTGATCATTTTCCTCCGGCAAGGTGGTTGTTTCACCTCCGAGTTTGAGTAAGTGGCACTGTAATTATGTCAGAATTTACTGCTGAAACACCGGTTGTGACATTCCTCCGCCAGCTGGAGGTCTGCCTGTAAATCTGGCCACTTTACCTGGAGATCCAGAAGACGATGGCGGCGACGGCGGCGGCTGCACGCGGCCAAGTTTGCGAGGAGGAAGGGTGCAAGGTCTCATTAAGGTATTAGGAGTTGATGTGTTTTTATCTTGGGGTGTAATTTAGGCTAAAAGCGGCAACAACAAGCTAGAGAAGAGTTGAGCGTCAATTTCAGATGAACGACGAGCTGCTCGCAACTCTACGACCACTGAGGAAATGGTTCCCAACTGTACATGACAGTCGATCCCAGAGGGTTCCAAAAGAGAAAGTGCAGGACCCCCGTTTGAGGTAACCCAGGCGTTCCCCAATGATAGCATTGTCCTTAACATCTCTGTGAATCCACTTCACTGCTGTAGCCTTCAATTTAAAGGTTACTTACAGTGTTGGCAAGAACCTTACATTTATCGTAAACTGAGGAGCAATGTTGGAAAAAAGACCTACCAAAACATGCTTTCGGAATCTGAAGCTGCTTGGCTCGTTCATAATTGGGGCAAAGGATCATGGGTAGGCGATGAGATAACCTTGATAAATAGGCTACCGTATTTGCCGCACTATTAGGCGCACCTTCAATGAATGGCCTATTTAAGGAACTGTTTTCATAGATAGGACGCACCAGATTATAAGGCGCATAGAATAAAAGATACAGTCAAATGTTTGACTAGGGTTGCGTTATGCATCCACTAGCCAAAGCTGTGCTAAAGGGAATGTCAACAAAACAGTCAGATAAGGTCAAACTTCATTAAGCGTTCTGAAACTCTGTTCACTCCCAAGGTAACAATGTTAATAATAATAATGTCTATTTATATAGCGCCCTTCTAGACCAGGGTCACAAAGCGCTTTGACAGCCATTCACACATACTGATGGGAGTAGACCAAGTCTGCCATCAAGAGAAATCAGGGACACAATGACACAAGCTTGTCTGGAGCTGGGATTGAACCTGCAACCTTTTGGATTGCAGGCAACCTTCTGAGCTATGACGCCCCATGTTCAATTGACTGAGTGCGCAGCAGAGAAGTTGAGCGCGTGTATGACAGCTAGAGCGTGTGTATGACATGTTGAACGCACGTTTATGACTGGTTGAGCGCGCAGCAGAGTGATTTTGCCCCAACATTTTTGTGGGGTGTACAACAAGACACACTCGCTCAAAACGGTGGCAGTAATCTTACTCTGCATAGGCGTTCGCCATGAAGTGACGTGCGTCGTTAATCCCATCCCGTGATGACGCAATGACGTAATCCCGCCCAAGGCTTGTCGGCTCAGTCGGCGCAGAGTCATGAAAGTTTTTGTAAACAAGTCACCCACCAGGTAATGTTCATATTTAAGGCGCACTGACGTTTTAGAGAAATTTAAAGGCCTTATAGTGCGGAAAATACAGTATATGGAAAAATATCTCAACTGAATTTAGGTTTTTGTGCACATTCAGCCAATTTTGTAGACATTATCTCAAGGCTGTTCTACCTACTATTTTCAGTCAGGCCGACGTATTTGTACTTTTTAAATAAATGTAAAAACATTGTTAATTGGATGCCAAGATTCGCGTGTGAGATTCCCTCCCAACATTTAAAATTGGTTATTAGAGCTTCAAAGATTATCATTAATGACACCTTATAGAAAACACCAAATACTTTGTGGGTCACCCGTCCATCCCGCATGGATGAGTCCGATGGTAGGAACTCGTAATTGCTGCTGGCATCATCCATGGAAGCTGAGGATTAACAGCATGAACTTTAATTAAAATCTAATAAACCTGACCCACAGCAGGACCACTCAGGGAATCTCGACACAACCCCGGCCGGCTTCCCTGGTGAGTGTGAGGGAGGATTACAGCGAGCAGGTGTTGTGGAAATGAGAGGCTTCTTTATGGCTCCAATCCCCACTGAGGAATTTGTCATCATGGCGTAGATCTGCAGATTAAAAACTTCTGAGAGGTCCACTTAAGGTCCCGCCGGGGCTCGACGTGGGGTGAGCGGGTGTGCCACTTATGGTTGTCAAACAGGCTGGTGGCTGCTCGTCCTCTGGCCGGCGTGGAGAGCAGCCACCGGGTGGATGTTTTAGTGGTGACTGTTGCGAGGGTCTGTTCGCTGAGTCACGATGACTCAAAGTCAGTCACCAAATTAAAACAAGTGTTTGTTTCCTACATCTGAAAGAAGGCGGTTAGAGAAAGTGACCAAAAAAAGCAGAAAAAAACATAATTTGATTTTATTAACTTTATGAAACCAATGTCAAGTTTTGTAATATGTTGATAGTTAAGTATTCTGTACATCAGTCAATCAATCTTCAGTTATTATACTGATTCGTGGTCGGGGAGTATAGAGTATATATCCCTGAAGTTTCCTGGGTCTGCCTCAGGGCTTCCTCCCAGTAGAGACATTTCCCTGGTGAGCCATCTAAGCAGGCATAACTTGATCTAAAGGTCTCAGAGATGACCGAGCCCCCCCTTCATTTTCAGCTGCCCCTTGGTAAAACAAATTCCACCCGCTTTTATCCTAAAATCGAATTATTTAGATTTAGCTTTATAAAAAGTTTATTTTTCTTAGTTTTTAATGCAAAAATATCGTGTTTATTCTTTGTTGTATTTTAAAGTGGTGCTCCTCAACCATCATGGTGGGTCCCAGTACTGGTCCATAATTTTGGAAAAAAGCATTAGCATTAGCTTGGGATTTTGTCAAGTTAAAATTGACCTGTAATCTTGTGAAATTGTGCAAAAGACAAACTCTGTATCGAATCTTATTGCGATTAGTGACTCAGCGTACCAGTGAAATGTTTTTTTTCCCGATCACGCTATTTCATTTGACATATTTTGATCTGAAGGTTGGTCCGTGATATTTATGTTGACATTAAACCAGTGTATAGTGCAAAAAGCATTTGGGGACCCCTGAAGGTTGGATCTTTAAATGATCTTCCATCTTGTGATTTACTATTGATCCGTCGGCAAGTTATCTTACTACACTACAAAAAAAATCAATGATTGCCTTGAGTTTCGCTCCACTGGGAGTCTTTTTACAATACAATATTTGATACGAAGTTTAAAACACGACTCAAAGATGATCCAATCTAGCCATCAAGCTATGTTTCTCTTTTGTGTTAGCATGTTGGCTATAATTGGTGTATAAAGGTGATTTTAAGCAAACAATTCTCTACAATTAAGAGCCACAATTTGTACATTTTATGACAGAGGCTGTGGGCTGTTTGACATTCAATCAGGGGCTGGAAGCTGTTTTTTTTAGAAGACTCTGAGTTGAAGATACTTAGTACCACGAATGTGACATGAAGACGTGTGAGAGGAGATGATAGCACTTTGACAGGAAACGGAGAAGATATATAGCTAAAGTGCCTCAAAGAAAGAAGTAACAAACCGCCTTCCTTCATGTGGGTCACAGAAGCAGACCCCAGCTGTCATCGTAACAGCTGTATCTGCCATGATCTAAAGTCTTCTAACCAGGATCGTCCCTCTCAATCCTCTCAAATTCACCATAAACACAATAGTTGGCTTTTTTTTAACCCCGATCTTTTCGTGTCGTGTTTCGTTGTAAAAACGTCAGAATAAAAGACATCTGTCCTACTGCGTGAACGACAAACACTTCCACATTGAGGACTGGGAGGTCGTTCAAGGTCATTCGAATGCCTCACGCGATCATCTTTCTCCGGTTGTGACTCAAGACAACACGCACGGTTTCGCTCGCCCATTATTTATGACTCAGCCGTGACCGTGTCGTTTGATTTACGCGCCGACAAAGACGCGCCTCCCTCGGGCCCGGTTAAACCCACTGAACCCTGGTCCGGCTTCGACACTTCACTTGTGCGCCGCGATGTTGCTACTGCGGAGCCGGCCGAGGCCCCCCGAGCATGTCAAAACACATTATTACAGCCCCCGTGAGGAGAACGGCAACAGGTCTGGACCTCACAGAGTGAAAGAGAAAACAAAGAGTCGAGGGGAGGAGCCGAAGCTCGTACCTGTCACAGGATGTTGTTTACCGAAAACAGACCAGATTCAGATGCACATGTTTCAATAGTCATGTAAACAATAATATATCCCAGATTATGGTTGCGATTCATACTATTCCAGCAGTTTCTGAAAACAGATGACGGTCAACATTCGCTAAATGGAAGCAGCTGCTGTGCTGAGTTCACTCTGGGGGAGTGAGTTTAAGACAAGGACCTTTTGAGCAAGCTGTGAAGTTGCTTATAGAGTTATAAAGTGAGTCAAAAAACAATTATATTCTTTTAAGAATGCTGGGTAAATCATTCAGTTCAGGAATGTTTCTAGTCCTACTACTGCAGCTTAAAAAAAACACCAATGCTGTGTCTCAAATCACATACTAGCATACTAAAAGTTAGTATTTTTAGTGCGTAAGTGCGTCTCAATTCTTAGTATGCCGCCATCTTAGTGACGTTTTAAACGGATACCAGCTTAAATATCTCGCGATTATTTAGATTATCATATTTTTTCTTTATTTCTTTTTCCAAAGTTGCAATACGTGCTGCCAGCAGGTGTCGGCGTTCAAAAAGCTGGTTGAAACATCGTTAAATAGAAGTAGAAGAAGAAGCTGACATGTGATTTCCGGGTAGTGTGTAGCAGCAGTGTTTGATTTGAGACATACTATCTGTGGAGAATTTGCGTACTAGTTAGTACGTACACTAAACTGATGCATACTAACTTCTAGCATACTAAGAGTAGTATGCGATTTGAGACACAGCACAGGACAAATATGTCGAATAATTCAAATTAATCATATTTCAGACTGAAGTACTCTGGGTCCATATGGCGAATACTGCCAGGAAAGTAGTGGAGAAAGTAGTGGAAGTACTTGTGATATTTACCCAGAGTATTTCCTGTTTGTGTAGCATGTTAGCCTCTAAAATGGATTTTACAGAAGAGCACCACGGAGGTATTTGACAAATATGTGGAATAGTTCAAATTAATCATATTTCAGACTGAAGTACTCTGGGTAAATATGGCGAACGCTTCCAGTAAATTAGTGGAGAAAGTAGTGGAAGTGCTTGTGATATTTACCCGGAGTATTTCCTGTTTGTGTAGCATGTTAGCCCTTAAGATGTTTGTTACAGAAGAGCACCACGGAGGTATTTGGATGTTTTTAAATGTGTAATTTTGGAAGGAAACTTAGCGCCAGTCGCAACATTTTTACCTATAACTTTAAAAACATTATAATCCCAACCCTTAGTCGACATAAGGGTGAGTAGAAAGTGAGTGAAGTTGGGTGAACTTTCCTTTTTAAACTTGACTCTGAAGAGTGTCAACAGGTCCAAGCTACATGACCGACACGTGCCGATGCTTGAGGATCACATCTTGAGCACGTTCTTAAGATTGTTAATCAGGTGTTTTACTCCCTGTCCACTCGACAGACCCTCCGTCGTCGCACGCGACACTCCACATGTAGCCGAGCCACTCGTGCTGCCGCCTTCCAGCCGTCACTCATCGCGAGAGACACCTTCTCCACTGCGTTCTGACACCTCCACACCAGCCGGGTGTAAATTATCTCCACGGTCGCGGCGACATTGAACGACGGGTTCGTGCATTTCACGTTAAGGTCGTACCGCGTTCATCGCTTGAGTCAGTCCGACTGAATCTCACACCGTTTATTGACCGAGGAGCGGCTCATCATTACCGTGCACACGCTAGAATTGTCCAGGCCCTGCGAATGACCTTCAGTGCCCGACCTCTTACCTTTTCGTGTTCTGGTCTTAAAAACTCCCATGCTGAGGCAGAGCACCCACCAGTGGAGAACAATGACGTCGAACTTCGTTGTGTGGTGACATTTGCTGCGGACACAGACACTTTTATAAAGCTTCTGTAGAGTGAAAAAACGGCAACTCTCTGAGTCCGACTCTTGTGGTTGTGGGACACAATTTGCTCCCCTTGTCACGCATAAATAAAGCTTTAGGACTCAATGTGTTTTCCTGATTCCACATGGTAAGTATGTAAGTAATTTATATTTTTAGAGCGCTTTTCCAGACCAGGGTCACAAAGCGCTAAAACAATCAAAACAATACTCAAAGAAAATATGCTAAAAGGTCAAGATAACACCGAGACAAACGCAGGAGTCTCAGAAAATCAAGTAAAATCCTGCATGAAAGTGTCTCAAGATGTTTCTTGAAGGAGTCAGTAGATCCATCAAGAGGAAAATTGTTCCAAATCTTAGGAGCAACAGCCTGGAAGGATTTCTCTCCTCTGGTCCTGAACCGTGTGCGAGGAACCATCAGTAGATTCTGATCCACAGACCTCAGAGCCCGAGCTGGGGTGTAAGGCTGGATCAGATCACTGATGTAAGGAGGAGCCTGGCCATGATTAGCTCTGAAAGTAAGAACCAGAATTTTAAAGTTGATCCTGAAAGAAACTGGAAGCCAGTGAAGAGTTTTAAGGATCGGAAAAATGTGAGTTCTTCTACTTGAGCGGGTCAGAATTCTCGCTGCAGAGTTCTGAATCAACTACAGTAGTCAATAGTCCAAACAAGAAGACACAAACGCAAGGATTAGAAGCTCCAGATGCTGTGACAACATTTTCCTAATGGTCAAAGACCTTCGTTATCAGAGGGGACCGGCTTACTCTCGGCATAAATATTCACAGGCCGACTTTAAGATTAAAAACAGTTTAAAAGAAATGTTAAGGAGTTTTTTTTTACTTATTTCCAGTAGTAAACAGGTTTCTTTTTTTAGTTAACTTGACCGTAACAAGCGTCCTGATGGCTCAACAGTAACAAGGGTACTTCAGAGAAAATACCATCTTCCAGAGAGAGTAATAATCCATGGAACATAAATTATATGAGTTATAGTTAAAACTTCAAACTTCACTCATTTTCTACTCACCCTCATGTTGACTAAGGGTTGGGATTATTTTCAGAGTATTCTGTTCCTTTGTAGAGTCATAGAAAAAAAAAGTATTTTAATTTTAACGTAGCGACCGGAGCTCAGTGTTATTCATTCTTATCTTCGTCCAAAAACACATTTAAAAACATCCAAATATATCTCTGGTGCTCGTCTGTAACGTCCCTTTTGAATTGAAACCTCGACATAAGGAAGTTTTGTTGGCACCACAATGCCTTTAAAAAAAGGCTGGAAACAGTCTAATTTTGGTTACAATGGAAAAGGTTAATTTGTCTTCCGCTCCACCTGGGAATGTTTTGGTGTCGTCCCAGTAGACAAAGAAGACATCTCTAGAAAAACGTCTGGTCCTCTTTGCTCCGGCTGCATATGTGAATCTACTATTTTTGGTCTTTCTTGCTAGTTAAACAGCTGTTTGTGTGAACCTCTGAAGCGACTCAGAAGGGGAACTTTCCAAACTTCTGGTTAACAAATGCTAATAAAAAATGTTGTTTACTCAAATGCTTAATTGGGTCTGTTTACTAGCACATAAATTCTGTTGATTGATCTGTTGACGCTGTTTTGGGCCACACACAGCATAATTGGCACATCTAAAAGTCCATCGAAGTACTGTTCAGCGACTGAAACTGTCATCACACACATCCACAAACCCACAGCTAATGTTTCACAATCATTTTCCACCTCGTCATTGGTCTGTTGTTGTGGAGATGGGGAGCTTTATTTATTTGCTCATTTTTAATATAGAACAGGTCACGACATTAAAAGGAGACTTTTTTACTATGGCATTCTGGTAAATGTCAGGCAACAGGAAAGAGGGAGGGTGTCAACAGGGCATCAAAGAAAAGAAAGGAAAACCATGACGTTGACGAGCGTCACTGACATTTAGATCTGGTCCGTCTTCAGCCAGAAACTATGAATGAATACAAACAAATCCAAAAATCCTGTTGCAAATCCAACATATCTTTTGTTAGCGAAAGTGACTCCAATATTAGCAACCTCTGGGTCAACTTGAATACGCCTTGTCTGCATGAAAACGCATAATTTCCCCTGCCATTTTCCAAAAAGTAATTACGTCGTGATTTTGGTAGAAAATCTGAGCTCAGACTATGACATCAATGTAGTACTCATGCCGACGTGTGCTCACAAAAACATAGTAGAAGACACATATGCTAAGAAGGTGGCGGACTGTTTACAAACCACAGATGACAAAAGAAAAAACTCTAATTTCGTGACTTCATAATACACTAAACAACCAGTTCAATAAAGTCAAGTGTTAGCATTATGGTCACACATGAAGTTGTTGTTGGCTCATGGCAAAGTCGAACCCAAGCTGCGGTGGTATGGAATTCTATATAGCTAAGGATTTAGGAAGATCCAGGTTACCTAGTTCTGAGGGCTATAGTACTAGCAAAAACAACGTGAAATTGTACCAAAAATTGATCATCCGTTCATTGGTCCGTTATCAGCATTTTGGGAAAATATGTTTTGCTAACAGACCAACTGAAAAAATGTGACCACTTTTTTTAACGGAGGTAAACCACGCAAAGGTAGACGAAAAATCGACATTTGAGATTTGGAATCATGTCAGTGAAAATACTCCGATATTGGAGAGGCCATTTTTCAAATATATCCTCTCTTCAGTTATTGTAAAAACCCACGACAGTGTCTTGGTCTGACCCACAAATAGTAGTCCTAGGTAATGAAACTGCATGAAAACAAGGACAAGAAACGAGAAAACGCACTTCTTTAGTTGTGACCAAATGCCTTCTCAACGTCTGTTGATCTTCATGCTGACAAGTAGGTCAATCTCCAGGGGGTTCTAAAGGTAGTGAAAAAGTCAAAGGGTCAGAGGAAGCACCTTAATCTTATAGGAGTATAAAATAGTTTGGGCGTCTCTTGTTTTCCTTCAGACCTTTCAGAGTATCTTCTTTTTTCTTCTCCCTCTTTGCAGGATTCTTCAAATGATCTTTGTCGGCCCCTTTAATTTACATGTCACGACCAAAGATTAACACGTTTTCACCTCCTCCACGTGTGGAACGTTACGAGCCGTACATGCATTAGCAGAACTAACTGCCGAGCAACACCTTCTATGGAAAAAAAAACGTACGACCTGATTGAGTCCCGTGTCCAGGTAAATAGGTCAGCGCTGTCGTAGTTCATGACAGCTGAGGCCCTTTTTTTTTTTTTTAAGGCCCTGGCCTGATGTGTCGAGGGCCGGCGGTTGCCAGCGAAGGGGAGGGCTCGGGTCGGACCGGAGCACAATCGGCGAGTTGTGTTCGGAGCTTTGATTATGCGAGCAGTGGGCCTGATGTTGTGTTTGTGTTGGAGCGCGGGGATCCTGGCAGATGGTGCAAATGAAGGAGATTGTGTTGTTGACATTGAAACTAAAGGCGTCCAGAAAAGACATCTGAGCGTTGTTTTCACCGGGAAAACAGCGAGTTCCTCGGGAGCAGGTGGAGAAGAAGTCCTGGAGAAGATGAGGCGTGTAATTTTAAGGACAGACGTGCAAACAAAGAGTCTAAACACGGCCACATCTGAAGCAGATGGGTGTAAATGGATATCTCTGCGTGTCTGGCAAAACTAACAAAAATCAAAGCGCTCCAGTAGAAACCATCAATTAGACAAAGGTAAACAGGAAAGATGAGTAACGCCGCACCTTTACTTTTGGTTTGAAGCTGAAATAGCCTTCATATAAACCAGTGTTATATTACTATCTTAGTTTGATATCACCACGACAGCATCCTGAAAAGATTCACAGTACACTGAGAAAACAGTGAGATGAACAAGGGTGTATGAAGCGAAAACTCAATCTGTAATCTTCTTTTGATTTCCACTTGTGATCACAAGATCACAGATCTGCTGAATAGAGTGACTAAACTAGACGTAGGTAAAGTGCAGAACAAGGGCCACATGTGGCCATTTATTTTGTGGGGTATGGCGTCGAAAGTAAAGCGACAACACTGGTGAGGTAACATTTTTTTTTGGAAAAGTATTACAGCCATTTTAAAATAAATATATATATATTGTTTTTACATGAAATATGTTTAAATTTTGCTACCTTTGGTCACTCTAAATGAAAAATAAAAATAAATGACATTTGTGTCTTTTCCACTCATTTTCCCTGTAGTTATTTAAAATATTGAGATTAATAATCTGTCAATTAAACTCATGAAATGAGATATGTTAATAAACTACTTTATTAAAATTGTATTTATAATGTCAGGATTACATTTCCTGTTTAATTTTTGCCAAGTTACTTGACAATGTAGGATGGAAGAATTATTTTCCTCCCAGAATTCCCCTTTATTACACTGCTGGGAAAACTCTGTCAATGAGTTACAAAAGATTGTTTCAAACTTTTAAAAAAAATGTATAATCTGAAACAGATTTACAAACTCCTGAAAGTTCATGAAAGTGATTCACACAGTTTCGAAACAAATTTCTAAACGTACAAAAAGATTTGTAGAAACTTTCATTTTTTTATTTTATTTTTCCATTTTTTTCTCCATGGGTTTATATTTGATTCCCAAACCACTGTAGCAAAGAGTTTGAACAACTTCTTCTTCTCTGTGTTTTGTGAAAGAAGTTCATCACTTCTTAAAGGAATGATATATTTCAGTGACTCATTTGGAGGCAGATTTCCTTTAAAACGACTTAAAACGCCGCTTTTAAAACGGCTTAAAAAGGGTGGAATAGGAAAAGATGAGTGTGGGAAAAATAAGAGAGCATTGTTGTCTAGGAGGGACTGGAGTTGAACCCATGGTCCTCCATATAGTGAGAAACCAGTGACTGGAGAAGTTTGTCTCCTGATGACCTCAATGTGACAGAAAACAATGATAGCTTACTGATGTGAAACAGAAGTCAAAAGAAAAGTTTAGTTTCGCTTGTTCTCTCTCTGCCTCCCGGGTGTGTGTGTGCGCGAGTGTGAGACCACACACAAACACACACACATAAACACACCATCAATCCATCCACCGACCAACAACATAAGCATATAAACACGGCGTCGAACAAACATCAGGTGACCTTTCACCGTGCCAGCGCCACCTGCGCACACAATCCCACGCCTACGAACACAAGCTCGCAGGGCTGGTCGGATGTGATTGCGAGACCCCCGCAGCTGTTGTTGTTGTTGTTTACTCTGCGGCGAAAAACAATGCTCTTGTTGAGACAATAATTCAGTGAAATGAAGACAACTTCTGGCAGCAGCTGTGGTGATGCATCTTCTTGCAATTAGTTTGTTTTCTTGCTCCGTTTTTTGATTTGAGACGTTTGGGAATCAGCCAGTGTTGCAACTGTGGCTGTTTTTGTTGATGTGACTCCGACAGAGCAGGTTAAAACGCAGATGATGTTTTTCGACCGAAACGATCCTGTCTTTCTTTTCCGAGGAAGTGAAAGTGAAGGTGAGTGCGAGCGGCAACAACAACATGTTTAATCAAATGTTTTGACCCCACGAGTCACACTTGAGAGGGTTTGGATGGATGGATTAATAGATGGCCTAAGGGAGGTAAGGAGGGAATGATGGATGGGTTGAAGGTACGTATGGATTGATGTTCTTAAAGGAAGGAAGAAGCTACCAAGACATGACGTGCAGGGGTTGCACGTGCCGGCCAGATGTCCGAGAGTTTTGAGGCGAGGACAGGAGTGCGACAGGGGTGTCGACGTTTCTGTTCCTCCTGTTCATCGACCGGATCATGAAGACCACCACAACAGGCAGGGACGACGGGATACAGTGGACCCGGCTCCTCTCAGAACAACCACAGCCAGATGCAGAACAAGACCTCACTCTGCAGGTGCAGGACTCAAGATCAACCTGAAGAAGACAGATTTGATGACGGTAAACACCACTGCCCAAACTCCAGTCACAGTTGGTGGAGAGTCCATCAGAGAAGTCGAGTATCTTCATCTACATGGGAAGTAGTGATGGACAGGCAGGGGGGCATGGACCAAGACGACAAGTCAAGGACTGGCAAACCATATCTGCATGGTCACTAAGCTGCAGATCTCCAACTCAAACGTCAAGTCTGTGTTGCTGTACGGAGCCGAGAAGGTCCAGAAGTTCCTAAACACCCGCCTCAGGCGTATCTTCAACATCAGATGGCCTTGAGAAGATCAGCGATGAAAAGCTGTGGAGGAAAGCGGGACAGGAGCCAGTCGACCAACGGATCCGACGGAGGTAGTGCTGCTGGATCGGACACACCCTCAGAAGAACCAGCATCACACGCCAGGAACCTGCAGGGGAACCTAAGAGAGGAACACCAAAGAACAGCTGGAGGTGCGACACGGAGGTAGAACTAAGAGAATGACACCACCGGGCCAGAAGCCACAGTAAGTAAGTAAGAAAGTTAAAGGAGGTAAGGAAGAAAGGGTGGGTGTTTGGGTTAAAGGATTAGAAAGATGGAAAGATGGGTTAAAGGAAAAATGGATGACAGGGTTAAAGAACAATGATTGATGGTTTGAAGGAAAGAAAACAATTATGAATGGATGGGTCAAAGGAGAGAAAATGATGGATGGGTTAAAGTAAAGAATGGAGGACGAGTAGATGGTTTAAGAAAAAAAGATGGATGGGTTAATGGAAAGAAGTGTGGATCGTTGGGTGGATGGAAAGATGGTTTAAGGCAGAGAATGATAGATGGGTTAAAGGAAAACATATATTGTTGGTTGAGGTAAAGGAAGTATAGACGGATTTGTTAATAAGCAAACGGGTTGAATAAGGAACGATAGATCGTTGAAAGTAAAGGATAGTTTGAAGGATGGATGAAAGGATTGTCAGCTTAAAGAGAGCAAAGGAAGATTGATAGATGGTAAGATTGAAGAAAGGTGGATGGATAGATGGGTTAAAAGAAAAAAGAATTATAGATGGATGGAAGGAGGGATGGATAAATAAATAGATGGATGGATGAAGGGATGTGTGGCTTAAAAGAGAGGAAGGTGGAGAGATGGAAAGAACAAAGAAGGTGGATGATAGATCGGATGGAAGGAGGGATGGATAAATAAATAAATGGATTAAATAAGGATGGATGAAGGGATGTGTGGCTTAAAATAGAGGAAGGAAGATGGATAGATGGAAAGAACAAAGATGGGTGGATGATAGATGGGTTAAAGGAAAGAAGAATAATAGATGGATGGGTTGAAGGATGGAAGGAGGGATGGATAAATAAATAGATGGATGAATGAAAGGATGTGTGGCTTGAAAGAGAGGAAGGAAGATGGAGAGATGGAAAGAACTTATTAGAAGGGATGGATTTAAAGAAAAGAAAAAGGGATGCATGGATCGAATGATTTATTGGAAGAAAGGATGGATGGATGGATAGTTAAATAAAAAGATTGCTTAA
This sequence comes from Callionymus lyra, assembly GCF_982586985.1. NCBI lineage: Eukaryota > Metazoa > Chordata > Actinopteri > Syngnathiformes > Callionymidae > Callionymus > Callionymus lyra. Next base: position 14,383,824 of record NC_141835.1, on the reverse strand, counting down.
AGGAAGAAGAATGTATATAAATTGATGGATGGACGTTTGGCTTCAACGAAGAAAGGATGGAGAGATGTTTTGTAAAATGAAAAGATGGACAAACAAAAGTCTTAATGAAAGAATGAAGACAATAATAACAAGATTCATCAACAATAATCATTTAAAAATGACTGTATTTACTCTTCATTGCGCAACACATGGAGCTGCTGCGGGTTGAACCCGCCCTTCCTCTCCTCGCCCTGTGATTGGTCAGCCGTCTGCAGGGGTGTGGGGGGGCGACGCTACTTTCTATATGACTGCGAGTCAATGTGGTCCTTCAGTGAGTCGCTGACAGCAGCGCAGCTGGACCTCAACCCCCCTGTCACTCAAAAACCCCTTTTGGATCTAAAAACCCGGGACAGAAGTTCTGATCAACTTTCTAACGGATCCATGAGGCTCGTGCGCTGACAGGAAACATGTTCTCCAAGTGTTCCTTGATCCTGCTCGGCGTCTGGTTCCTGCTCAGGACCCTCTCCGCCCACGACTGCTCGCCCTGCGCCCAGAGGACCTGCCCGGGCGAGACCCCGCTCGGACGACCCTGCGAGGGCGGCCGGACTCTGGCCCGCGACCCGTGCGGGTGCTGCCCCCGGTGCACGCGGCTGGAGTGGGAGACGTGCGGGGGGCGGCAGTGGACGCACGGGTACTGCGCCCTGGGGCTCACCTGCGCGGCCGTCAACGCGACCGCGGCCGCGATCGTGCCCGAGATCGGGGTGTGTAAAGGTGGGTCACATGCTGGAGACTTTGACCGAGAGTTTTGTTTTGAGAACACGTGTCTCCAGGAGATGCTCTGCTCCGAGTCTCACTAGAGATGTCATCACTTTGATTGAATTTATTATCTGAAAAGCAATTTTCATTTAAAATGTTATTAAATGAGTATTTATTAAGCATTTGATGCTCCAACCAATATTTGTGCTTCAATGATCATAACATTTATTATGAATTTAATTAAAAACCAGTACATTTATGTTAAAAAATAGAAGAGTTGACAACATTAAATACATTCTGAAGGGTTTCAAACTCCAGGCTTGAGGTGCCAGATGTGGCCAGAAGTTCAAACTTGATGCTGTTTTTAAACCACTCAAAAAAAAATTTAAACTTATATAAATATAAGTGCGGCCCTTCCATCGAGCAAATATTTCGAAATTTCAATTAGTCTGGAAATAAAGTTATTATATGTACGTGTGTACGCTCTTCTTCTGTTAATTCAACCAGGGAAATACATTTTTTTTTTAATATAAAATGACCTTCAACATTACCTTAAAGGTCCAAAAGAATTCCAGTGATAGACTTGCTTGATGAATGTACAGTTTGTTCAGCAATGGATTATGATTTTGTTTAAAAAAAAAAAATGGTGGCCCCTGCAAGTTATCATTGAAATAACTGTTGTGAAACATAATGCGAATGAATGACGTAATTCATCTTACAAGTGGTTCTGAGACGCTGTTTGCATTCATTTCTATATGGTTAAATTAATGGGCTTTCCAAGGTTTGATAAGAAGATGAAATTGGAAAACCGAGCCAACAAGATCACTTTTCTTGTTTGTTAACATGTGGTGGTTTTTGATGTTTTCACGTCATTGCAGTTACACTGTTCCATCTATAGGTGGGAGCCAGAAACGAGTAGAAATTGGGGTTAATGGTGTTAAACTGTATTCTATCTATCAAGTAGTCAAGGCCAAACAAGTTATTATGAAATGTAAAAAAAAGCTCTAGTTTGATCAAGAACGCTATAGAAAACGTCTTTATCGACTCCTAAATGACGCTGTTATTTGTTCTTCTTATCTTATGTAATGTCAATTGTCGGTCCATCTTGTTCCCGCCTCTATTCTATCTGCCAGATGATTACAGCACCTGAACACCTGTTCCCCCAAAACACATGAGACTTGTGAAGTATCTGACTTTTACATTTTTATCTCTTAGATTCATGAGGCTTCAATTTTCTCCCACATTAGACCCCCTACTGACCGTAATCATATTGGACCATCGCTACTTTTTTCTGACAACTGAAGAGCGATCTGAATTCTCTTGGCAGGGGGCGACACTTCCTCAGTCAGTATCGGTATCTCTGGCATTTGTCAGGTCGTCGGAGTCGTTTCCTGTTAAAGGTGGTTCTGGCCTGTATTCATCTCGTCCTCTAGAGGTGTCTCGTGGATTTGTAAAACCAGGTGTTGAGTTTGCGTCTTAATTCTGGCCTGTCAGGGCGGCCATTAGTCAGGGAAAGCAAAAAGAAAACCAGCAAATGATGGGGATGAGTCAGGAGAGTTTAGGGATGAGGGTGTACACTGATGGACCCTGTGTGGCCAGTTTCTTTGTCTCCCTGGCTCTGGACTACCAGCAGAGGAGTCATGCTTAAGTCCTCTTTCTCCTCCTTAGAAGCTTCTTTCAGCTGCGAAGCATGACAAAAACCTTTTGGCTCTTGGTCACACTTTGGTCCCGATTGGGTCCAACAACGCTCGGCCCCTTCCCAGTGACAATCGGGGGGACGATATGACAAAAACAATACGGGATGACGAAACGGTTATGATTGGAATAAGCTGTCTTTTAATAAATGGATGTCTCTCCCTGGTCTGGATTGTTTACACCAGCAGCTCCACTGTGGGTCTCATGAGCTGTAATGATTTGGCGGCACGATTGCAGAACTCCCCGGCAGATTTCCATCCACAATGCTGCACTGTTCCTCTGCCAAGTGGAGCGGGACTGTTTTTTAAAAAAAAGTGGATGTGCTCATTTTACGCACTATTTAAGTCGCCTTCTGAGCTTTAAAAGACATGTGGCAAGTGTCGGGTTCCTCACGCCGGCCCTGGATGTAGGTAGCAAAAGGTTCAATTCCCAGAAGGAGGACCACCTCTAAACCTGTCGACCTGGGTTGTTTAGGGATTATTGAAGGTGACTGACCCTGCCCTCTCATCATCTCTTTTAGGGGGTCCGAGTCAAGCCCCGTCGGCCATCCCTGGAGAGGTGATTGTGTTTTACGTCCAGGTTTATTCTGGTGTCTGGCGCACATCTCCTCTCTTAACAGCTTAGCAGTCCAGCGAGGGCTCCTTCTGATTGGATCCTCGCTCCAGGGTCTTGAGCCTCGGAGCAGACTTTCTGACCTTTTTAGATCTCACACACACTCAAGATCCCCGAGGGTTCAGTCAGGGGGGTAAATCAACACCTCCCGGTGTGTTTTCAGGGGCCACAGTAGGCAGCCTGTCGATGACTGATCCCGTATTTCCCCCTTGAACCTGCGAGGGGTCTTAGCGTGATTAGACTGGCAATCAGTAAGGAAAAATGTTTCCGCTTTCTGATCTCCTGCTTCTGTGTTTTATGGGGGGCCAAGGTCTTGCCCAACGTCGTGCTGAGGAGGAAATCCAGTGTAGTCCGGAATTAGAATCTATCAAAACATGATTCAAATGTAAATGGCTGTAAGTCTGAGGTTTCAGTTGAGATTGTTCTTTTTTTTGGCAATTGTTTTTATTAAAACACCCTCCAAAGACTTACAGCTGAGAGAGCACATACCTCGGCTAAGGATCTCCTTTCAAGTGGATGTAGAGCAGGACCATTGGTTGACAGAAATCGTTGACAAATACTTAAGAATATTCCTGAAACCAGATGGTGATCTTGATAATAACCCATTCACAGCAAGAATAAAATATGGCTTAACCACTAAATATCACAATATTTAAGCTAATGTGAGTCCATATTTTAGTTACTTTGATACTCAGTTTTAAATGATAAAACTCCCTTTGCTGTCAATATTTGATATGAAACGTTCCAAGTATTTTAGACCCACTTGGCGTGCTAGTATAGTTGTTTTTTTGTTTGTTTTTTAGCTGCCCTACAGAAGCTGAAACTGTTAAACTAAAACATGTCTTGATAAGCAAATGCGTCATGAAATAATTTGAGTTCAGGAGCAAAATAAAGTTTTATAGGCCTTTAAATCACAGTTTCAGTATTTATAAGAGTGAGTAAACTGTTGAGCTAATGACGCGCCAGTTAAAGTAAGAAAAGGAGTCGTACGTCTGTTTTGCTTTTACTTGACTTTGGAGTCCAGATTACTGTCCACCTCACTCCTTCGGCTTCTCCCTTTCCTCTGCTATTATCGGACATTTCAAAGACTTCCTTTTTAGCCCGCTATCAGCCACCGAGCCTCTAGAGGTCAGGTTCTCCAATCCGCCGCTGGATGCCAAGACAAGCAGTCTGAGTGGCTGACAGAGGACTCCCCCTGGGATCAGGCCACGGACCTGGGCAGGAGTGTGGTGCCAGGGCCCCGTCGTACAACAAGAGGTCAGCTGTCCCAGAGTGACCGGCTATCTCAATGGAATGGGATTTGTCGGAATACTTCTATGGACAGACAGGGCTACAGAAAGTGTGCCAGGGACAGGAAAGCTTCTGGATGGAAAAAATGTGGAAGTCAGGATCACTTTAATGCGAGGGGGGGGAAATCAAGGGGGGAAAGTTATGGTTTTAGAGAATGGACCGCTTCAGTTTTGTCTCGCCAGGAGAGCTATTAATGGCGCGGATAATGTTATGTTAACCGCGAAGAGGTGCAATGTCGGCGATCCTTTATCGCCTACTCGTCAATTAACAAAAAACTCCTTTTGCTTGACTTTTATTCTACGGCATCTTAGCTTGTCCATTATTCTGGCTCGCTTCGCACACGGCTCAGGACCAGAGGAGAGAAATCTTTTCAGGCTGTTGCTCCTAAGCTTTGGAACGATCTTCCTCTCTCTTTGCGCTTGATGGAGTCTACTGACTCCTTTAAGAAACGCCTTAAGACGTTTCTATTTGTTCAGGCTTTTCCTTGAATTTCTCGAACTCCTGTGTTGTTCTCAGTATTATCTTGATCTTTAAAGTATGTACTTTTTTGAGTATTGTTTTGATTGTCTAAGCGCTTTGTGACCCTGGTCTCGAAAAGCGCTATATAAATAAATATTACTTACTTACTTACTTACTTCCCTCAAAAACCATTGCTTCTCTTTTGGACTGTACAACAGTTCTGAGCTAGACGTCGCCAGACAAGGAGTTGGCCCATGTCTGGATAGATACTTTCGTCAACGCTAAAACTGCCACTTTTTGACAAGTGTAACAGTTGTTTGTTTTTGTCTGGGTAAACAAAAAGCAACTTTTGGTTGCCAGAACTATAAAAAAATGAGCGCTGCTGACCAATGTGTGACCGTAATAACCAAAGAACCTTGACCAAGCAAGGTTTTTTTTTGACACAGCATTATAACTAACACACCAAGCCTTCTTCTACGTTCAGTTGCCAGAGCATCAGAAGACCACATACAGGACTCTATGTATACTACATAGTATTCTTGGGTAAGGTGTGGACACCTGAATTAGTTTGATATTTTTCAATTATATTTGTGGAAAATGAACGGAGAGAAACCAGATGGGAGGAAATTAATTTTTGAATGCCGAGTCTTATCTTCCATTTATGGTCCAAACCCACTAAATTGATTCCTAGCAAATGTAGATAAGAGTAAAGACGTATTGCTATTGTGTTCCTTCCCCATGTGGGTTTCCAAGAAATTGATTCCTTTTGAGAACAACAATTGAAATTGAAAAGAAGCCTGAAGTTGAGGCGTGAAAAATGAATTTCCTTCTCATCATTTTTGGATCCCTTTCCCCAGATTATTACCCCCCCCCCCCCCCCACCCTGACTAGGAGTAAATCAGATTCGATGAGGCTTCTGATAGGATTGCTTGGAGAGACGAAGTGCAGACTGTTTTCATAAACTCCAATCACAGTGGTTAACGCAGCCAATCCCGGGAGCCGTCGTCTTGGGAATGGGGTTACCCATGTGTTACAGTTTGTCTTATCCTGTTTACTCTGCTGTCGTGGATCTTGGACCATTGCCGTCATTTTCTATAAGCACTTTTGTTTATTCATGCGTACATGTGAAAGAGACACTGATGGTATGTGGGGGCCCTTTTAATCCCACACTTTTCGGTACACTCACGCTCATGCTTCCTCGTATTCTACGTCTTTTTCTCAAAAATTTCCCTTAAGGGCGGCGACGTCTATGCAACAGTGTGTCTAATGATACAAAGTGGCCCCGGTACAGAAAAAAAAGGCGTTCCAGCCGCCAGTGGAGGTATAAACCCTGGGAGGGCCCCATGCTGGGAAACAAAAGCAAACAAATGAGCCCACTGGGCTGAAGTAGCATGGCACAACGAGGAGGGAGGAAGAATTTGCAGCACACAATCGCACTGGTCACTTGAGCAACAGTCATGCCAGGACAATGTGTTACAGCAGAGCGTGTAAGCTGGCCGGCCTCGCCGCTTTCTCCTGAATAAATCTCACTTTCTGGCAAAGTCTGCGATGAAAATTACCCAACCGTGGGCTCCAACTCTAATGGCTTCTTGTTTTCCAATGCGCAGCGTTCCCGGAGCATCCAGAGGCCGGACTGGAGGACGAGCGCTGTCCTCTGATGACCGGCTGTGAAAAGGTCAAAGGTGAATGCGTGTGCGACGCCCGGCACTCGTGTCTGGGCTCATTCACCTTCCCCGACCAGGAAACCTGCGCTAAGGCCAGTGGCAGCGGTGAGTCATCGTTTCAACTCATTCATTTATTCAACAAGACATTCTTCCATATACGATTCTTCCAGTACTCCGTAGAAAAGGAGTGAAGTTGAAATACATCCCTTGATTACTGTCATTATTTGGTAAAGTGGGTATAAAACTTAAACGTTGATGTTTTTCGCTTTGTTTTTTTAGGGTTAAAGGATTTTATCCCTTTTCATTTTCACTTAAATAACTGAAAATAACAAAAAAACAGTTTAAACTGGAAATGTACCACTTTATAACATGGTAAAACACAATAAGTTACTCTTGGTTTTAGCTACTATGGTGGTAGGAAACATACAATACAAGACACTGAAACACCGCTTTACCTAAAACTCAATAAACGCCCTAAAACTCGTTCCAAAGAAAGCTTCCTTTTAAATCAAATTCCCTCGGTTCTTTGCTCTCAGATACTGTTGACATTTTCTAAACATGATAAACTGAATTCTAATAGTGCATGTCAAAGCTCGAAGCTATCAAGCTGTCATTTTTATTTTTCTCGCTTATTCTCCCAGTGGATGGTTTATTCCATTTCGGCTAATCGGGCTATGAACCATGGTAAAAACCTAGAGAGACACCCATAAAAACACACCTAAGAACAGTTTGCCACAGTTAAAAACTTCAGCCAATATTAAATTGGTCATATAAATATTGTTCATCTTCAATTAAAGTCAAACGAGACGCTACACAATCCACACAAAGAGGGGGAATAAAGATGCTATTGAGGGAGCTAATCCGTAGCAGATGTGTCTCTGAGATGACTAATTCATATTCTGGTGATGACACACCATGTAATAGCTTCGTCCGGTGAGCTGATCTCCCTTCGCGCCGCGGTGCCGTTCGGAGGTGACTCACGAGTGACTGTAAAGTGTGTGGTTTTCCACAGAGGGTCGGAAGCAAGAACACCGGGAGGGGAACGGGGAGAGGTATGTGGGACCCTCCGACCCGGCCTGCATGTTCTCCGGGTGCAACCTCACCGCCGACGGCTGCGTGTGCGAGTCTCGCAGCTGCCACCACCACTTCGCCTACATCAACCGCAGCCAGTGCCAGGACGCCGCAGGTAACTTTCAAATGACCTACAGTTGGTCCAAAAACCTGTTGGCTTGTTCACCGCATAAACAAAGCAACTAAGATGGCCAATTATTTAAAAAAAATTTAAAACCACCTGCATTTTTTTGCTATTTATATGTAGGTGTTCGTGCCACTTCCACTTGCTTCTCTTTATTGATTCTTCAATCTCAACTTTGAGAAAAGGTGGGGAAACTTTTAGACTCATAGGTCACAATGGGTTCTAAAATTATCCTTTTGGATTGGGCCTGTGTACATGTGTAGCAAAGTGTCATTGTACAAATGGACTCGCACAATTGCAGAACTTGGTAAGAGGGACTATTTCTGCCCCAACATGACTTATGGTGCCAACGAAACCGTTAATTCCCATGATGCCTTTCTACACACTTTAGTGACGGCTCATTGGACTCAACAATTCTGTAGTGATTGAGATATTGTAATTGGTCAGCTGTCCGGAAAAACATCATGGAAGTTGTTCAGGTTGAGTTTGTCTTCTGATTTCATACCACCAGTCGCCACAATACAACGGTCTGTGATACGAAAATGGAGTATATTGAAAGTATTATATATATTTTCTTCCCTGGGTAAAATGTGATTTATGTCCCCCTCTATTATAAAAGGTTAAAAGTCCCTCATTGTTGGAGAAATGTGGGTATAGGTACAATAAACAAGGTTTACTGGTACCTGTGACCTTAATGTTAAATATCCATATCAATTTGTTCCAACTGTATTTGGCCCACGGGTCGTAGAGGTTAGGGCTCCTGCCTTTGGAATCTGATTTTTATTCATTACCAAGACCCAACTGTAGAAGCCCCACACTTCCCTCACTAGTGAACAAAATTCCTCCATCTAGGTAGGGGCAAACCTTTCAAGTACTGTGGCCGAGGATCAGGTATTACCTTCCCTAGGGAGCGTATGGTATCATCGTGTTTAAAATATGATTGACATGTATGTTGGTAATGTTGACGATCAGACGTGGAACGGGTGAATCATGCAGACCGTGGTAGTTCAACTCAACAATTGAATCTGGGAAGGTTTGATTTGATTTTCGTGTAAAATGAGCTCCTTGGCGAAGACATGCAATATCTCCTTTCTTTTCTTGTGTATTTCTGTTCTAAGTTGATAAATAAAAAATGGTTTTAATCAGTGTGAAGTGAAGGAGGATTAGTTGGTCTGCAGGGAAGAAAAAAAGATGTTTCCTCAGAATTTTGATGGAAATATGAAGTGCTAGTCGCTCTTAGTGTATGTAGTGAGATCATCGGCATCACTAAGTCTTACCAGCCTGGTTATCATCTCTGAAGTTTAATTTCATAATCATTGTTGCTGGCGAAGGGAGCCGGTAATTTGGAGGCTGAACTCGTTGATCTTCCTCTTGCTCAACGACTCAAAGTCTTGCTCAGGAAACCTGGAAGAAAAACTGCAGCTCGAAGATTATGCCTGAAGCATGTGACTGTGACCTGTGATGTTTTTGACCCTGCAGTAATAGTCAGCCGAGCCGAGGGTGCGAACCACAAACTCGCTTTTCCTTTTTGTTTTTGACTCGCAGAGCAACATCCATCTGAGACGGTTGTGACTCGAGTGAGGGTCAACACAAGAGCATTGTCCTGGAATAGCGACACAACAGAAGCTATTGTGAAGTTTGTTTGTTTTTTGAACTCAGATCTTTTTCAGTTCTAAATACATGTTTTTTAATTTTAAAATAATCTATTAAATCTACATAGTTGAAAATGATTTGTTTTGTAAAATGTAGCTATATATATAAAAAATGAGTATATAATTGTTATTTCAATTGACCAATTGCGATGACAACATTTTTATATACTGTAAGTACAGTAAGTTTTTATAAACACTCCAATGTTGTGTTGAACCATCGACCGTCTTGGTTTAACTCTTACTATGCTAACCAGCACTAGTTTACTCTCGATGGCTTTGATGACGGAGTACACGTTAAGACTAGTACAATTACAACAGTGGGGTCTTTGGAGGCTAAAGAGGCCGTTACTTCCAACCCAGAATTATTTTCCAGAAAATTCCATTCCAGACCAAAAAAAACAACACACATTCCTGTTGTTTATTTGTGTTTTAGTTGATTTTCATTTAATGATGTATTTTTCAGTACATTTTTTCCCACGGTATTGAATGCACTATAGCTCTATATTATTGATAATTTATTATTTTCAATATCCAACATTATCTTTAACGTTGTATCCTAAGAATGGCTTTTTGACAAAACTATTTCATCAAATCTTTCAAAAATTGGACCATGGCGAACTTTTGAATGGTCCAAAAAGTCCTGTCAACTTTTGCAATTCTTATAATGTCACAAAAGTATTTTTTGTTCTGTTAACTTATATTCTTTGAGTTGAAAGCATCGGCACAAACTGTTGCGAAAAAATGACATTAAACGTTGTTGTTGGTTCGAGTCCCACCTTAATGAGGCTAAAGTGGTCCATGCTTTGTTCAATATTATTATGGTAACGAAAGAACAATATTCCGACTATGAAATCACACGGCAACTGTCTCGAATCCGTTTACGTGATTCAATATTGAGCTGTTGTGCGGTAAGTTTTATTCCTCAACTCTTTGTAATCACAGCAACTAGCGCACCAAGCTAACGTCTGTTGGCGCTCGCCTTGTTGTGAGTTTCATAACTCCCTCATCTCCAGCTTAGCAGATGATAGTCTAAACTTACACAAGTGAAAACCGTAAACAACATTTCTCAGCAGCTTATGACTTATCAACACACACAGTCTCTCTCTCGCTCTGCCACAGACACACACACACACAACCTTTTATTAAGATCGAGGCTGGCCTTTTTGTGTGTGTTTCTGGTGTGTAGTGACGCCGGCGTTTAGGTTTTAAAGCGAGCCCTCATCTCTACACATCTGTGTTTGTGTCAGCGTGCGATCATTATCTCGCTCGGGTGGATGTCCCGGCAGACATTTTCCATTGTCTGTCTTCGGAAGTAGCTTCCTCTGCAGCCGGACTCGGTGGCCGGACCACGTTCTCTGCGTTTTTTTGTTCTGAATACAATACCGTCAGAAGTCGGGGATGCCACTTTACGAGCCACATCGTGATCTATAACGTGGGTACTGATGGAAACTAAAAATGGCCGAAAAACGGGAGACTTGAACCACTTTAAATGAGGTAGCATTAAAGCTACTGATAATAATTAATACTTCTATAAGATCAGGGCAACCGTCAGTCTGGTGGTCCTGCTTTGGATGATCCTCATTCTCAGTAGGAAGAAAGGAACGTATTTCATTAAAGACCAGACGGTCTATTCCTCTATGTAAGCAAGTGGTAGAAACCACACAACCTTATATTTTCAGGGCTACTGTTGCAACACTTAACCTTTTGCCACCATAAGTTGTAGCCTTAAACAAGGGACCTTCACCAGGGCTGTGGCTAACCCCTCTCTTAGCGCTGCTTCACAGTACACTGTAAGACAGTTCACTTACTTGCGCAGTGCACACATTTTGACAGGGTATTACTGTTTCAACTCAAGTGCTGATGTCACGCCCTTCCCCGAAATGACTCGACTACTTTTTCTTCTACTTTTTAACGCAGATTGCAACCAGCCGTTGGAACACTATTGACGACACTTGACAGTGATTTTTGCCAATTGAAACAAGTTATCAAGTTATGTATTGTTCTTTTTTTACTTTTATTGTGTTGTTTTGTGGTAAAATTAGGGTTTTCATGAGACATTTACGCCTGGATCTGCTCCAAATACGCGTCGCCAGTGACAGTGAGCTTCCCTTAAGCTAACTAAGATGGTGGCGGTTAAGGGTGTAAAGTGTCCATCGCAACATTTTTGCACACTGCTCATCGGGACGAACTTCTGCACCCAAAATATTAAGAGTAAGTGCAGAAGTGCAGGATTTTGGACATACCCCAGGTGTCTTCTCATACGGGCACCACTGTCCCTGGCGTTAAGATTGACGTTGTAAAAGTTTTGACCTCATCATTGGCCAAGATTGTGGCGGCACCGTGTCTTCTTAAAATGCCTTGGGAAGAGCTGGCGGTAGCTTATGGGGTACTTTTTTTGGAAACGGCTGGTAAAAGAATTGGGGGGAAAATGTACTTTTCAGTGCAGAGATCTTGGCTACATCATGTATTATTATTCTTTTTTAATAGTAAAGGCAAAAATAGCTCCTGTCACGCAAAGTTCCTACGAAAAAAGTTCTCTTTTTACTCTGGGAAAACATGATAGATTAGAGGCTTAAAAAACGACCTCATTCAGTGGTGGTCACGATGTATTTGACTGACTTCGGATGCGTTTCGTTGACCTCTCCCCGATGGTTCCTGGCATTGTGTTCCTTTTGTTGTGGTCTCTTCTTCCTCGGCTCATGTTTCCTCCCAATCTTCCTGTCATATCTGTGTGTGCGGTCATTAGAGAGTGATGTAATCCGGCTAAAAGCATCCCAGACCTAACCAGAAGAGCCAGACAGAGTGCCCTCATGTCAGAGCAGGGAGGATGTGATAATCGCTCGAGGAATGAAGCCAGATGAAAGGAAGATGGTTTGGCTTCTTCTCCAAACACAGGCGTCACGGCTTCTGACTGGTGTTTGTCACTTCCACTCCGGGACGGTTTACATTTTTTCCCTCCACGATAAGACTGAAGGAATTCCCCTCGTGGCGATCGCTGATATGAACGTTGTTTAGGTGAGTCATGCGGCGGGCATCACGTAGAACTAACAAACGCGATGTGACGCGGCGATAAAACTCGGAATGAGCCGTTTAGTCGTGTAATAACACTCGCTTCATCGGCGTTCGCGGCGTTGCTGTTGTGCGTCTCCCGTCGTCCACCGTGTGAAGCTTAAGTTGGCTTCAGTCTTCTTGTGGCAAGACCATCGAGGGTTGAGCCAAACCACTGCTGGCTGGGCTGAGGTGTACGACGTCTCCCTGGAGTTTTTTTTTTTGTGGTGTCAGAGGAAACTGTGGCCTCTCTTGGACCCATTTAGGTGCTTGTTTCCTTCTGTGTGTCTTTATGATTCCAGCTATATTGGTAGCTTTTTAAAATTCCTTCACTTTACACTCTATTTAAACAGTTCCGCGGTGGTAACAAGAGAACAAAGCACCAAAAAATGTCTGAGACCTTGGCTCCTGCAGGGTTTTGAATGATCAAGAAAGTCTTTAATAAAAGCCAGAAGTATGAGTAACATCGTTGGTATGTAAAAATACGAGACAGATGACGTAACTCATACTTTTTCTTTAAAAATGATTGGTTACCGTTGGATTTTTAAAGATACTGTTGTATTTCAAGCACAGAATTATTTTTAGAAAGAAAGGTTGTGAATTTTTTTTATATGATAAAAGACTTCAGTGTATACAATTACAAAGTAACTGCATTTTCCTTACATTCTTTGCTGACCATTTATTCCCCTCATTAAAATATGCCATTTCTTTTGGTATTGTCTTGTATTTCATTTGAATTTATTGCATTTTATTTTATTCATTATTATTATTATTTATTATTTGTTTTATATCTCTTTATTTACTTCATATTATTTAATTTATATATTCCAAACTGTCACCACAACAAATTCCTGTGTTGCATTTACGACACCGGCAATAAAAGTTTTCTGATTCTGATACTTTAAAATCTGAACCGTTGATATCAAATTAGGAAGATGTCATTTTATTTTCATTCTGCCCTTTCATTCTTTTCATTCAGATGATGAGTTAACAATTTGGTTGTGTAAAAGTCAACTAGTACAAGTAAAATAAATAGAAAGTAGAAATTAAAGGGTCTAATTTATTTATTTTTTTGCATTTTGAGGAGGTAATAAAAGCAATTTTTTGGTCCCTTAACCTTCAGTTTGACTAAATTTCTGTAGCAATCGGTGTATTTTCTTCTTCTAACTTGTTTCCTCGTCAAACATCTAAAGGTGCGATGCCGCTCTGGATCCATGAGGTGCTGAGACCGTGCACGAATGTTTAGGCTAGAATCCCAGTGTTCACGTGCAGCTCGCCGTAACTCCCGATGACATGTTCCCGACTCTCACCCGGCGAGGAAAGGGTGTGTGTCCTCAGGAATGTGTACACACACACTTCTATAGCGAACTGCTGGACGTCCAGCCAACACGTGGACCTCCTCATTACCTCATGCAAACATGCTCTTTCACAGCTGCCGAGCTTTTGTTCCCGACATCGGATCACGTTTTCATCGGCAAATATTCAGTCCAAGCATGTAAGCAGATGGGGGTCAGGGGGGGGGGTCTTCCCAGAAGAAGTTTTTCCTTCCACAGTGCGCCAGGTAAATGAAGTGGACTAGCGGTGCCGCCGTGACGTGTCGCTTTGTGGAGCAACTTTGTAAGACCTGAGGACAGAGCAGAAAAGCGTGGAGGGCAGCTGGACTGAGAAAGCTTTGTTCTCTGCTGACTTGCTTCCAAAGTCAGTCGTTGGGACAGAACTCGCATTGTGCACTTTTTTCCATGAGTAAACTCGGCCTGTCAACACGGCCTCCTCTGCCTGGCCGAGGCCACTCCGGTTTGGAGAAAGACTGCGCTCCTTGTTGCCCCCTCGACTCTCGGCGAAGAAAAACTCATTTACAACCGAGGTGTTTTTCTTTCTTAGGTGAGGGGGAATTGTTTACCGAAGACATTATTCTGGGGTGATGAAGCCGCTTCACTTATTCACAATCAACCCTTCAAGAGTTTTAACGCCAGGCTTTTTTTTGGCAGATAAAAAAAGGAATTTCGTAAGAGTGTTTTATTCATAGATTAAAAAAAATAACAGTTTCTACAAAACGAAAGTGTAATTCGTCATGAAATGGTTTATAAGGAGTTGAAAAATGTTGTTTATCTCTGTGTATAATATGTTTGAACGGGACAAAATGGGGAAAGAAGGTAAAAATATTGCATGTATAAATTATTATCCAGGTTAGATTTAAAAAAAACTTTTTTGAGAGGAACAAAATTAATTAATATGACCAACAAATAAAGAATTACATTTTTGGGCAAATAACAATTAAATAACAAAAAAAAAAGTGCAAGAAATGTATTCACAATATAAAATAGTATATTTATTAAATGAAGGAAATCAAATAAAATTTTATTGGCAAAAATGTATCTACATCTATTTTGTCTAGTTGAATAACATTTTTTTTAATAAAAAATAAAATCTATAATATACCTTTTTGACAAAATAAAGTATAATTCTGCGACACCATCATCAATAAAGGACTAAAAAAATAGTCTTTTATAATTTATTTTTCATTGTTTTAGTATAAAAGAAAACGAAAAGGCACTGAAACGGCACATACCTCTGCCAAGGAATGTTTTTCCGATGTATTAAAAAAACAACATCATACAGTTAAATCAATAAAATGATTGATTTAAAGAACAATGTTAGCCCACCGGTCACTCCGCTTTCAAGAAAGCTTTTTTTTTGTGGTGTTTTTGTGTGTTATGGCTAGACTGGAGAGGGAGCTAGCTGTGTTTCCAGTAGCAATACAACTAGATCATGAAACTCTATAAGGAGATACAATTGTTTTTAAATGAAACTTTGAGTTCTTTTGCTACCAGGCAGACAGTAAAAACACGCTGTTCAAATCTCTGAAAACAATAATGAATTCCCTCCTCCTGCTCAAACATCTAAAGTCAGAAGTTGTGTCTTTGTGTGAGCTGTTGTGATGTGGGGGTTGGTTTTGTGAGTCGGTAATTACAGTTCCTCAGCGATGGCGCTCCGACTGTACATAATTGATTTGCTTCTGACTTCTCCTTGTTTATTGTGCTCCCAGCTGAGAACGCCGGCAAGAATCGGAGCGTTTAGCAAATGGAAAAATACAATTTTGCCTCATTTGAATAACAATGGTGTGTCTGCCAGCTGCTTTTCCCAGCGTGCTCGCGCCCGAGCCATTAGCGCCAGTGAAAGGGTAATCAGCCTTTGTCGGACCACGTACAATGCATCTTGAGTGTTTTTCAGTGCAGAACGTTGTGCACGATCGTCCCACGGCTTTCTTGAGGAGCGCGATGTTTTTCATATGCAAAGCCGGTTCTCGAACTGAGCATCAAGACCCGGTGGCCAATCAAAAGCCTGGAGTATGCCTAACGCCGCCGTCGAAAAACGGAGCCAAAAACCGTTAAATCGTTGTAGTTTCACAAACACTTCTCAGTTCTATGACTTCATTCAGGGACAAAGTTTATCAATGGAAAGCTTTGTGGCAGGCGCCACTGTTCCCAGGTTTCTTGAGTCAACAGTACAAGCGCACTTTGCTCGCCTGGTCTAGTCATTAGCGGAATCCTGAATGTTTCGTTACACCTTCATCTGTCAGAAAAGGCCCTCTTAGGTTTGACACCAGGTCTCATCTTAAGCTATCCTTGGCACCTACTGTGTCGCGGACCTCATTATCGCCTTGTCCAAGTGTATTAAAATGACCTTGGCGATTCAAAAAATCCTTTTCTTAATTAGTCAAGTGCTTTTTCAGTGCCTCTTTTGCTTGTGGTGAAACGGAATCGTCGGTTGAACCTTGGTTGACAGGACTTTGGCAGCCGGTCTTCTTCTGGACATAAAGCCAGTTCAAACACAGAGTAAAGTCAGCATTCATGTGCCCCTGAGACGGACACGCTCTTTATGATGTGGCTTCTCTGACTAGACTGTGTTCATGGACCCTTGAATAACATTTTTATAGCTCTTATTTAGCATTAGCTTTTCCTCTCACTTCAGAAATTGCTGTTTAAATGGCTAGCTGTGGGCACTAAAGAGGTGGCACCAGGCAAGGGGCCCTGAGGCAGGCTCTCGTTGCATGATCCTTTATAAACATCTGAGTACACTGTGGCAAACTGACTGACTTTGAGGGCTGGTTTTGGCCTGAAAAAAATATACGTTGAACGATTGGTTATCTCTGATGTAAAAAGGCAAATGGAATGCACCACAAAGGTCCTTAAATGATCATACTTTTCCCATCTGTTGGCAACTTTCAGATGGCTTCACTTTGTAGATCTTTAAATGTCAGCGATTAGCTACATTATCCCAAAGACTCCAAATGGATGTGCCATCTGTAACGTTTGTTCTACCAAAGTTTCCAAAAACCCTGAACAAAACTGACTTTCGAATACTTTATCTTAATCCGGCTTCTTTAAAACGTTGACACGTTTCCCCGAGTGAGGATTCAAATTGGACGTGCAATTATGGGATTTTCATCATCCATCATCTGCGCAAAGGCTTCACTCCCTCGCAACAGTTTAACAAAGTGTGCACGGCTTTTCGGGGGGTCTGGAAACGACCGTGTGAGACCGATTCCTCGCTACGCTGTGTACATTACAGTGACACTAAAGACCCAAAATAAACACGTCCCTTTGCTTTTGTAATCCAATATTTCTAAGGTAGCTACTGTTCTCATAGAATGGTGCTGCAGAGGGGCTTTCCACTTTTCCTTTCCTGAACACGCTCCAAAATACACCCCTAAGCCCCTCTTGCACAGATTTCCAGTACCCCTGCACGCTGCAATTTCCCCCCCTAACAAGAGCTATTATGGTGGCTCTGGTGAATGTATGGACAAGTGACGGGAGTGATGTGAAGGAAACCTCTGTTTTCTGGTTTTCCTGAGACAGACCTGGGTGGGATGGGACAACAAAAACCTGTTGGGTGACGGGGGACCATGGTTTAGTAATTACCGTATTTTCCGCAATATTAGGCGCACCGGATTATAAGGCGCACCTTCAATGAATGCCCTATTTTAGAACTATTTTCATAAATAGGGCGTACCGGATTATAAGGCGCATAGAATAAAAAATACAGTCAAACGTTCGTACCGCACACTTGCTCAAACTGGGAGCAGTAATATCACTCAATAGACGTGAGTCGTAAATCCCACCCCGTGATGATGCAATGATGTAATCCCGCCCATTTTTGAGAAAATTAGAGACTTTTAAGTGCGCCTTATAGTTCGGAAAATACGATAGTGATTTAAAATGTTCTCCTGTTGGCAGTCGCTTTTCATACTCCACAAACCTCGGGGTTTATCCACATATTGTTCTCAATATATTAAAAGTTGTACTTTTTCTTTCTGTCTTCCAGAGGAACTGAAGTGTGCTGGGGTGAAATGTCCAGCTCTGCAGGTGCCATCCTGTCCGAAAGGATCAGTCTTGACTCACGCTTACACACCCCCTGCTGGCTGCTGCCCTTCAGTGCTACCCCAGTGCACTTGTGATCTACGCGCTTGCCAAAAGCCCAAATGCCCAAGTGGACAGCGGTCACTGCCGGTCAGCCAGGCTAGCGGTCATCCAGGCGACTGCTGTGATATCTTTGAGTGCCAGAAAGGTAATTGCACACTACACAATCTGTGTCGATTGCCCTCCTGCTGAGGGTGGGTTGAAATTGCACGGTAGGTGCGAGACTCGGCACCTCCGAAACAATTTATCTCACAGTTGCGGTTTTCCTCCCCTGCTGCCTGTCCACACATCAAAATGAGTTTTACTGAATTGGACCACACTGTTTGAGCCTACTTTTCCCCAATCGGAATTACACCTCCTGTTGTTTAATGACGCTCTCCCAGAGTGTTTCTTTCCCCTGATTCGTCCTTGAATACAGCCATATTAGAGTCAAGCAGATCTCTCAGTTCAGACGACACCATGAGAGGATCGTCGGTGTCGTTTACTCTGCCCTCTTAAACAAATCTTTACTGTTTTACCAACAGAACAAATTCCCATTCTGGCCTCTCTACATGTATAAATGAGGGCCCTGTCCTGGAATTAATGGACTTAACAAGCCCAGTGACCAGAAAAGTGCTTAGGCTATGAATTTGCTCAACAGAAGTGCAGTGTCAAAGGGTTTCTGTCTGGTCACACGTCCAAAGGGAAAAGGTTCAGCAGTTCATTGATGGGAATGCTTTTTATGTCCTCCATTCTGCCAGTAGGGAGGGTAATCGAGTCCGGCAGGTCCGGCGGGGGCTGAATGGCAGCCGTGGGGGCCATGGGATCAGTGTTTTGATAACAAGTGTCTGCTGCCCTTTGGGCCTAAAGCTTGATGCCTTTTGTGGAGCCTCTACCGTCCGTTAGGCCTGCATGACTGCTCATACAGAAAGCGGTGCAGAAAGGGGACATGGACATGCACCCGGACCCCCATCCCTCCCCTACAGTCCCTGATCTTGTTCCAGTACACGGCTCTTGAATTGTTGCAACAAACATTGTAACCAACGTTGGCTAATTTGTGCTAAAAATAGCAAAGTTGTCACAAATAAATCAAGCCACTGAAAAGGAAAGTTTTAGATTAAATTCCTATTGAAACCTCACAAGCTGAGAACTAATGTTCAACTCTGCTGCAGAGGAAGGTAACTCTGTTGGATAACTGTGATTTTACATTTTGCAAAATTTTCTCATCTGAAGTTTTCCCAGCACAAGCTATAATCATAAAGATGGCTTTTTATACCGTTGGTCACTTGCTGTTTTAAAGGATTACCTCAGACAATGACTCCGGAAATCATATCCCAGCCGTCACTTCCTAGAGCTCAAACCTTCAATTTCATCAAGCTTTAGATCTTCTCCCTGCTTCACTGGACACGTGCATGGGGGAAAAAAAGTGAGAATGTCAAAAAAGTATAGCGGACAAGCGATCAACAAAAGCTGCTTTCAACTTTGGTCTGCACATCTGCTTCGTGTTAGGATCGTCAGAGGTATGGGGTCATGATGGGAGAGACTTCTTGAGTCTTATGGTATGGAGAACAGATCTTCATTTATAGAAAAAAGAACCCACAGGGCCCACATCTGTTTGTAGCTGTGGAATACATTTACTGACCACACTCGCTCGGCGGATGCTCTTACATAATCGCGCATAGTCTCGCGTCCTTCGGGCCGACTGTGATCTCTCATTGTCGAAAGAACCAAAACCGCCGAGCACTTAAATGTGTTCTGCAGAATCACTGTCAAGATGAAATATGCCATTTTTTGTCTTTCCTCTTCCGAGTGTGGTTAATGAGCTCCGAGCAGGTCAAGCTCTTCCTGAAGAGAAGGACAAAGATGATGCAACGCATTAGAAAGTTATTTTGATTCAACCCACCTGTCGCATTTGCACTCAGGGCAACATTCCTTCCCTGCACTTTCCAAACCATTTTGTTTAATTTCCCAGTTTCCCCAAAGTGTGTCCACGATGGGAAGGAGTTTTCGGAAGGGGAGGTTTACCGCATGGACCCCTGTTGGCTGTGTCAGTGTCGCGGAGGGATTTCCTTCTGCTCCAAGGCCGAGTGCGCCGAACTGGACTGTGAAAACTTCTACATTCCCGAGGGAGAGTGCTGTCCTGTCTGCATAGGTAAGAGATGTTGTGTTGTCCGAGTGTGTCACTACTTGAACATGTTTGCATTTTTTACATGTTATTCATTTCACATCCATCTTTCCCGATTCATTGTTACCGTTTAACAGCAAAATGTTATGGATCGCATTAGATACCGTATTTTCCGCACTATAAGGAGCACTTAAAAGCCAACAGAAAAACGACAGTGTGCCTTATAACCCAGAGCGCCTTATATATGAAGAATACCTGGTGCGTGTCTTGTTTACAAACACTTTCATGACTCGCCGTGGGCGGGATTACTTCATTGCTTCATCAGGGGATGGGATTTACGACGCACGTCACATCATGGATGACGTCTATGGAGTGATAGTAATGCCACCGGTTTGAGCGAGTGTGTCTTGGTTGTTGTACACTCAAAATCACTCTGCTGCGCGCTCAACCAGTCATGCACATGTGTTCAACATGTCATACACGTGCTCAACATTTGTCTGCTCACAACACCAGTCTCATGCGCTGCTGCTTGAATCATTTTAAACATCATTTGAACATCGTTGCCATGGGAGTGTAAAAAAAAAGTAGAATTAAATCACATTTTTACAGTTCAGTTTACGTGCTTACGCCTGCTTAAAATAACTTGGCAGGCAGATATTTGACACAAGTGAACGTGAAGGGAAGAGAACTGAATACATTTTACTTCACACCCCAAAGAAATGATAAAACAAGAGGTTCTTTGGCGAGTAAATGAAGAGAAACTGAAATTGGATGCACAGGGATCAGAGCCTGGAATATAGATCATGATTCACCCGCTCAGTCAAACAAACTTAAGATCTCGTTTGTGGCTGTTTTTTCATCCAGAACCGAAAACGTTCTGTCCAAATCCTGGGAAAACATGTAGTGTGAGAAACCTGTGAAGGTCGTTGAGTAGCTGTTAGGGAGCGGACAAGGTTGGCCAGCGAACGTCATCTCAACCTGAAGGGAGCGTTTCGTCACAGGCTTCTTGTATAACCACCTATAGCGGCGAATGTCATGCTGCGTTCAGGGACTCATTTCCACCA
Source organism: Callionymus lyra (assembly GCF_982586985.1). Taxonomy (NCBI): domain Eukaryota; kingdom Metazoa; phylum Chordata; class Actinopteri; order Syngnathiformes; family Callionymidae; genus Callionymus; species Callionymus lyra. The sequence continues at coordinate 14,362,886 of NC_141835.1, read as the reverse complement.
CGGCTTAGGAGCGTAAACCCTCTTTCTTCCAGAGACTACTGGTCAGCTTAAACGTGGCTCTGGGCCGTTTTTTTTGGGGGGGGGGGTTCAAAGAAGGGGATGAGATCAACGTCCCCCCGAGGGTTGTTAAAAGGGAACCGGGGTTGTTGCGGCGCATATGGCGACCACATCACAGTAGCAACGGTTGGTTGGTTGTTGGAGGTTCTATCACAAAAGGGGGGGACGAAGACGGCGTAAGGGATCACGTTGGGTCAGAAATCGGAGGTACATCTGGAATGTGTAGGCGTCTGCTAGGGAATGCTTTCATCTTTTTGCTTCTGGACAGCAGTCACTGACCACATGACCATCAGGAGATCAGACTGTATTCTTACGGCAGGAAGCAGCGTTGAACCTTCACTATGAAGCAGGTTTATGATGAATTCAAGAGCGTAATCACTCCATTCACCTTTTTCATTTGATAGTCAACTTGGAGAAAACCTTTAAATCAGCAAGAAATGATTGAGTTAAACTCGTTTTTTGTAAACGCAGTTCTAGGCGCAGACAAGAAAAAACTTTTGGTCGACAGTTTTTTGGCCCTCAGGCCTTGATTGACATGTGATACTGATGAAAAATAAACATGTTATCTGAAATCGATGGAGACAAAAAGGATTGTCTTGCATGCAGTTGATTCAGAACTCTGTAGCAGGAATTCTGACCCGCTCAAGTAGAAGAACTCACATTTCCCGATCCTTAAAACTCTTCACTGGCTTCCAGTTTCTTTCAGGATCAACTTTAAAATTCTGGTTCTTACTTTTCTTATCTATTCATGGTCATCTTTCTTATTCGTGCAGGCGTTTCCCTGATTTTCTGGGACACCTGTGTTTGTCTTAGTGTTATCTTGACCTTTTAAGTATATCTTTTTCGAGTTGTTTTTTTTATTGTTTAAGCGCTTTGTGACCCTGGTCTAGAAAAGCAATATATAAATATAAATTAGTTACTTTCTTAATAAAGACTGGAGCTAAAAAAAAATCCAACTTGGCACTTTGGTGTTTTGACACAAACATTATTTGGATCAATACCAATTTTAAATGGATGGATGGATGGACTTTATTAATCCCTTTGGAGATCTTCTTCTGGAAATTTAGATTTCCAGTTCACAGCAGACAACAGAAGGTACAGAAGTTTCATGAAAGCAAGAACAAAGTGCAAATATAAAGAGCATAGATCAAAGGAGGAAAAGCGCAAATATCTTAAAAAGATTAAGATCTCTTTTCTCTGCTCCTGCCTCCAAACTCAGAGTAGAAATGTATACATTACTTTTTAATAATGAAATATATATTTTTAATATTTGTTCATTAATTGTTTCCTAGATTCAAACATGTCAATGGTTTTCTGGTTTTAAAAAAAAAAGCTTCTTTCTAAAACGATGAAGGGAAGACGGGGTCTCAAGTTTTCAATCAAATAAAATGAACCTCCCATCCCCCAGGAAATAGAAGATGTTATTTTGCGAGTTAACGAAGAGGAAATGAAACAAAAAATAAAAAGAAGTTTAAATCAAGTTAATCATGATTCTTGTGGTCACTTTTATAAACATAAGATTTAAGAGAAACGGTTCGTTTTCGGGTTTGACACTTGATGCAAAAATCGATGGAGCAAAATAAAAACCCGAGCTTTTAATTAAATCCTCTCAAAAAATACAACTTGGAATCGGAGTTTTTGACCCAGAATTTCTTTCCGTCCAGACGTGGAGCTGCTGTCGGTGGACAGCACCAAGGCCAGCTGCTGGATCAACAACAAGCTGCGAGGCCACGAGGAGCAGTGGAAGGAGGACGACTGCACCTTCTGCCAGTGCGTGGACGGCGACCCTCACTGCACGGCAATGGCCTGCAAACAGAGCTGCCAGAATCCCGTCAAGATCCCCGGAGAGTGCTGCCCCTTCTGCGAAGGTACCAGCGCCGCTTTAATTGGGTCTCGTTTACGGCTCGGTTCGACACATGCGAGGCGGGGTCGGCTCATTAAAGAAGGAGCCACCGACGCTCCTGGAGCTCCAGGGTTCTTTGTGTTCCTTCAGCCCAAATGAGACCCACCTGTGTGTGGCGCAGTTAAAGCCGGAGGGAGTTGAAGTGGATTCTCTTTTTTTTTATTTCTCCTCCGTAATTGGTCACAGCTCGTTGGGTTGGCTCCGCCCCCGAACGTGGCGAGAGTGACGGGAATCGTTGCGGTCGAAGTAACGATGGAGACGAGTCTGAGGCTCGAGTCGCTGCTGCACGTTTACTGCAGATGCTGTTTGGAAGGAAGCCTGAACCAATGTTTGAAACCTAGGGTTGGAGAATGTAAAAATCTACATGTTTTTGGATTTTAAAAAGTTTTGAATCAGCAACAGGAGTTAGAAAAACTAAAAGATAATGAAGCTGAAATAAAAGTTTAGAATTAGGAGGAAAAAAAAATGGTTTTAAAAAGGGTTTCAAATGAAAAAAATTGAAAAATATTCAAATCAACACATTTTTGGATAAAAAAAAAAAGGGTTGAAACCAAGAAGGGTTTAAAAAACAACAAGCTGAAATAAAAAATGTGGCAAAAGTTGCAAAAACGAACAACTTTTTGGGTTAAAAAAAGTTTTGAATAAGCATAAATATTTAAAAATCTAAAACTATGAAGCTGAAAGTGAAGTTGAGAATTCAATAATCTACAGATTAAAGGATTTAAAAAAAATGTTTTGAGATAAAAAAGATAAAGTACAAAAATCAACATAGATTTGGATGAAAAAAAAAAGTTTGAAAACAAAAAAGGTAACCGTATATATTATATATATTACCGAAAAAACAGATTTTCAAAAATATCTTAATAAGAAAAAAGTGGGGAAACAAAGAAGTAGTGAAATTATTAAATAAAAGATTTTTGTATAAAACACACAAAAAAAGTTCTTTATCAGTACAAAAGCAGCCCTGTACTCCTGTAATAGATTTTTAAATACAATAAGAACATAAAGAAAAAACGGCATTGAATTACAATAAAAGTATCAATTTTGGAATATAAAAACAAAAGGGTTGAATATATTTAGAAAGAATTGAGCTGACGGTTTGAAGGTGTAAAATCTCACATGAAAAACCTAAAATGATGTGTCGTCAAGACTGTAATCTTTAAATGTTTTTGTTCCACAGAACCTTCGTACGAAACGGTCAGTCCTCTGCTCTGCCCGCCGCTGGAGAACTGCTCGCTGTCGGTGGTCGACTGTCCTTACGGCTTCCATCAGGACGAGAACGGGTGTCTTCTCTGCCAGTGCCTCAGCAGTAAGAGACCTTTTTACTGTAGATGAAGATCTTTGAATGTCCTGCTTTTTATTATGACGGCTGAGAAGGTCAGAGGTTCAAATCCCAGCGAGGAGTTCTTTTCACAAATTGTCTATTTTCAGTTGCTCTTGTGAAAAAGAGGCTCAAAGGTTCTTACTTTTTTTTAAACCTCTGATTTGGCCCATAAAGGAGACTGAAGTCTTTGTGTGGATTGAGAAGAGCAAAGAAAATCAAAAGTAAAATAGTTTTGAATCAGATAAAAACCCTTAATATGGAAATAAAAATGGTGAACCTAAAGAAAAGTTGTGAATCTGAATAAAAAAAGCTGTTTTGATTATATAGTTTTACTGCTAATCCCCCACAAAAATGCCTTTGAAAACAAAAACCCTAATAAAAATTGTGAATCTGAGTAAAACATTTTTTTTAATTAAATAGAAAAGGCTTTTATTTCTAATACTACCTTTCGAAAACAAATAATTTGAACCTAAATAAAAATGGTTAATCTAAATTTTCTTTCCTTTTTCTTTTTTTTTCTTTCTTTTTTACGAAAAACTAAAATAAAGTTTTCATTCTTGTACCCCCACAAAAAAAATAAAAGTTTTTTATTGTTTTTGAGACTAAGAAAATAATGGGGGAAAAAATGAAGTGAATTGTAAAGAGTTTAAAATCGAATAGTTTGAAAGAAAGGTGGAATAATTTAATGAAGGAAAGAAAAATGTAATCAGAAAAAAAGGTTTTGAATCCAAAACATTAAATAGTTTCAAACATAAAGTTTTGAATTCAAAGTAAAATGTTAAGTCATAAAATAAAAAGTTTGGCATCAAAGAAAAATAGCTATTAGTCAGCAAAAGTTAAAAATAGTTCTTCAAGGTTGTTAAAAACTATTTGAAAGGACAAACGTATTTCTCCAGAAATGTTCGCCAAAGATCCAGAGATTCGTGTCGATGTCGGCATTTTTCCTTCGGCCACATTCCTGGCGAGCTTCCTGGCAGCAGGAATGCTGTGATGAGCGACATCTTGACGGATGCTCGTCGCTGCTTCTGATGAACTCTTCCTCAACCCTTGCAGACGACTCCTGCCCCGACCTGGCGAAACATTGTTCCCTGCACTGCCCGACGGGGTACGAGCGAGACGACTTCGGCTGCGAGGTGTGCGAGTGCAGCGTCCCCGTGCTCAAGTGTCGACCTTTGACTTGCACCAAGACCTGCCCCTATGGATACGTGTGAGTAAGAGCGACACACCAGAGGTTCTCACTGGGGTTCCTGCGGTTCTGAGGGTCACTGATGTCTTTCTGCTTACGTCTCTGATGGTTGAGAGCGTTGTGTGAAGTTTAGCTACAGCGCTGAGTTCATTAAGAGGGAGTGAGTCCTTATTTTTAAGTCCTACCACAAGAAAAAAAAAAAATCAACTTTTTAAAAGGAGAAATGGTTTTGAACCTTAATGATTTGAGTTGAAATCCAAGTATAGTTTGAACATTTTGAACATTATTTCTCTTATTTGTTATCAGTTTGTTGAGCGTTTAATACCTTTTTTAGGAATCAATATGATTATTTTTTTAATCTCAATTATATAACGCTAGGTGTTCCACAGTTTTGAGTAGTACAGTAGTATTATTTAAAAAAAAAAACCAACAACAAGTAACATTAGTTTGGTTCAGTAAAAGCAGAGGAATACAAAAAAGAGCATGTGTTGTGCAACTGAAGAACTTGTTGCATGAGTCACGTCCAATAAAGATAAATATTTAGTTAAAAAACTAAGAAAAAAAAGAATATAAATGCCACTAAAAAGAAGTATTTTAACATTTTCAGGAAACATTAATAATAGGGTGAAGAACAGGTGATTCAAATAATGGTTTTGTTCTAGTGAGTCACTCTAAGGTAAAATAAAAGCATTGCATTTTAGGGAAACAAGAAATTAAACTAGCTTAGCTAGTGTTAGCTATAGTCATTCTAAGGTAAAATAAAAAATGCAATGTTAAATAAACAATACATTAAACTACATCGGACACTTGTTAGCTTAGCTAGTGTTAGCTACAGCTATTGTAAGTGAAAATAAAAGCTGCAATTTTAAATAAACAATACATCAGACATTTGTTAGTTTAGCTAGTGTTAGCTGTAGTCATTCTAAGGTTTAAAAAAATGAAATGTTAAATAAATGGGAAATTAAACTACATCAGACACTTGATAGCTTAGCTAGTGTTAGCTACAGCTATTGTAAATGAAAATAAAAGCTGCAATGTTAAATAAACAATACATCAGACACTTGATAGCTTAGCTAGTGTTAGCTACAGCTATTGTAAGTGAAAATAAAAGCTGCAATGTTAAATAAACAATACATCAGACACTTGATAGCTTAGCTAGTGTTAGCTACAGCTATTGTAAGTGAAAATAAAAGCTGCAATGTTAAATAAACAATACATCAGACACTTGATAGCTTAGCTAGTGTTAGCTACAGCTATTGTAAGTGAAAATAAAAGCTGCAATGTTAAATAAACAATACATCAGACACTTGATAGCTTAGCTAGTGTTAGCTACAGCTATTGTAAGTGAAAATAAAAGCTGCAATGTTAAATAAACAATACATCAGACACTTGATAGCTTAGCTAGTGTTAGCTACAGCTATTGTAAGTGAAAATAAAAGCTGCAATGTTAAATAAACAATACATCAGACACTTGATAGCTTAGCTAGTGTTAGCTACTGCTATTGTAAGTGAAATTAAAAGCTGCAATGTTAAATAAACAATACATCAGACACTTGATAGCTTAGCTAGTGTTAGCTACTGCTATTGTAAGTGAAAATAAAAGCTGCAATGTTAAATAAACAATACATCAGACACTTGATAGCTTAGCTAGTGTTAGCTACAGCTATTGTAAGTGAAAATAAAAGCTGCAATGTTAAATAAACAATGCATCAGACACTTGATAGCTTAGCTAGTGTTAGCTACTGCTATTGTAAGTGAAAATAAAAGCTGCAATGTTAAATAAACAATACATCAGACACTTGATAGCTTAGCTAGTGTTAGCTACAGCTATTGTAAGTGAAAATAAAAGCTGCAATGTTAAATAAACAATACATCGGACACGTGATAGCTTAGCTAGTGTTAGCTACTGCTATTGTAAGTGAAAATAAAAGCTGCAATGTTAAATAAACAATACATCAGACACTTGATAGCTTAGCTAGTGTTAGCTACAGCTATTGTAAGTGAAAATAAAAGCTGCAATGTTAAATAAACAATACATCAGACACTTGATAGCTTAGCTAGTGTTAGCTACTGCTATTGTAAGTGAAAATAAAAGCTGCAATGTTAAATAAACAATACATCAGACACTTGATAGCTTAGCTAGTGTTAGCTACTGCTATTGTAAGTGAAAATAAAAGCTGCAATGCTAAATAAACAATACATCAGACACTTGTTAGCTTAGCTAGTGTTAGCTACAGCTATTGTAAGTGAAAATAAAAGCTGCAATGTTAAATAAACAATACATCAGACACTTGTTAGCTTAGCTAGTGTTAGCTACAGCTATTGTAAGTGAAAATAAAAGCTGCAATGTTAAATAAACAATACATCAGACACTTGATAGCTTAGCTAGTGTTAGCTACTGCTATTGTAAGTGAAAATAAAAGCTGCAATGTTAAATAAACAATACATCAGACACTTGATAGCTTAGCTATTGTTAGCTACAGCTATTGTAAGTGAAAATAAAAGCTGCAATGTTAAATAAACAATACATCAGACACTTGTTAGCTTAGCTCGTTTTAGCTACAGTCATTCTAAGTGAAAATAAAAACTGTAACGTTAAAAATAACAAATGAAACTCCATCAGACGCATGTTAGCCTAGCTAGTGTTAGCTACAGTCATTCAAAGTGAAAATAATCCATACATTTTTTCCGAAATTAACTGTGAATAAAGGGTCAAAAACTCGCTTGTGTTAAGGAGCTGCTAAAGCAAATAACCTGCGTCTGTGGTTCAGTAACACAAACAATAACGTTTCACCTCAATGTTTCACCGTGACCTCGTCCATCATCGGGTCACATTCCCGAAAAGCTCAGACTCTCACTTTTGACTTCGTTGTTTTTAAAAGTCGCCTCATCAGGACTTGGTAGTCCGGGTCCTTCAACCGTGCAGATCTAGTGAAGAGTCCAGAAGCACTGAGCTGGAAAAAGAGGAGCAGGAAGTCTCGACTTGATCCTCCGCGAGCAGCTGCTCAGGATAAAACCCTTCAGAGAATATGTTCGTCTCACAAAGCCGACTTGTCTTCTCGCTCGCATCGTCACGGAGACACAAGAGGTTTCTGTGAGCGACTCTTATACTCTTTGACATGTACGTCCTGAGCAAAGATGTCGGCCCCACAGATGGACGAATGGGTGGATGACCCGGTGCACAGGCGCGTCTTCTGTCGGGCCGTGACTTCAAAGTTAAAGTGGAAGTTGAAGTCATGAATTCTTGATGCTTTACCGCTGACTTTGAATACGAAGACTGCTTTGTGTGTCCTGCGACAGCCTGGCGTCCTGTCCAGGGTGTCCCCTGCCTCTCACTCAATGAAACTGGAATAGAATCCAGTCTCCCCTCGACCCCGATAAGGGGTAGAAAAAAGTAATGAATGAATATAAAAAAAAGTTCTTACAGATACATTTTTAACACAAAAGCAAAAGTTGAATTCAAAGCTCAATAATGTTTAGAAATGTCTTTATTTAAAACTTTGATTCTGATAAAATTCCATAAATTTTGGTTTTGATTTTTGGGATTCTGAATTATTTTTGGCTTTACGAACATTCTTTTTGAATATTTTTTCTGAGAATCTAAACTTTTCTTTTTTTAATTTCTTGTCCATATATTCTGAAACAAAACTTTAGAATTTTCATTCACTTTGATTTGAGATAAATCAGAATAATTGGTCGGTTTGAACGATTGACGAGAAAGTAGCGTTAGTGAGGATTTGATGGTTTTTTTAAGCTTAAAAGTTTTTTTAAATCGTGGGTGTTTACTTTGTAGTTTTGCTTTTCCGGCATCATTTAAACTTTTCTTTTGGTCAACACAGTTTTCAGCATTTTTATTTCAATCTTCAGACTTAAAAACTAGTTTGATCTAAAACCCCTTTTCCATTCTAAACTTCTTTTTAAGATACAAAAAATTGACTGAACTATTTAATTTGGAATAAAAGTTTTGGATTTCCAGTTCAAAAAAAGTTTAAAAGAAAGTCAGTAAATCTAGAGAATGAATGAGTAACAATTGTGGGTTCTATGGGTTCTTAAAGCTGATTATTGTGTTGGTTTTTCATAGTAGTTTTGTTTTTCTGGTATTATTAAAACTTTATTTTTCGGTTTTAACAAATTTCTCCATTTCCATTTGAATCGTCAGACTTAAAAACTGTTTGATTAATCAAACAGATGTTTTTTTTCAAATTCTGAACTGTTATATTGTTTATTAAGTTTTAAAAATGCATTTTATAAAATATTTTTCATTAAAAACATTATTTTTTAAATTGTTTTTCATCAACAAAACTTTACTGAGAATAAAAACGTAAAAAAAAAAGGACTTCACGGATCCTGAACCCTCTATTGTGGATTAAAGTTTTGGATTTTCAGTAAAAAAAAAAAAAAAACAGTAAAGAAAAACAGGAAGTCGTTTGGTTGAAATGTTGACTTTGATTTGCTTCTCTAGTGACAGTTATCGTGTCAGTGAATCAGAATCATCTGCGAGATGAATGGAAAGTAACAACTGTGGATTCTATGGCTTCTAAAGCCCTTAATTGCATGTTTATGAAGTCGTTTTGCTTCATCAGATAAAGAAGTTGTTACTCAATCAAAAAAAAAAAACCTGCTGATATCCAAAACTATCTAAATGAAAGCGTAGGAACGAGCTCTTATCTGACTCCCGAGACTCCAAATTGAAAGCATCTGACGCGGCTTCAGATGGTTCCTCTGGTTCGGTATGATGCGTGAACCGCGGGGATCTCACATGTTGGCCTTTTATTTGCGCCGCTTCAAAGCCGGCTAATAAAGTCGAGGTAAAGCAGGTCCAGATGCGGATGGGATCGGATTCCTGCATCTGGACTCCGCTTTCGCCCACGACGTGTCGTTTTTTAAAAAATGTTTTCGACCACGAGTGTGTTATCGTGTCATGACTCCTGGTGTCTCACCTGCAGGCGCAACAAGCACGGATGCGAGATGTGTCGCTGCATCAAGTGTCCGCCGCTCACCTGCGACAAACACTGCGGCGACGGATACAAGCAGAACAAGAAGGGCTGCTTCACCTGCACCTGCAAAGGTACGAAAACTGTTTTTGTGGCGATTTATATTCAGCCTTAGAACAACAGTTATGACTGGATTGAGTTTTGTCAATTTTCGGTCTAAACCATGGGTTTCTAAACTTGATTCTCGCGAGGAGGGCCACGTTTGATGAAAGGAAAACAAACATGGGGCCCCGATGTGAACTTTGACCCAGGGTTTTCGTATTCGAAAATTCAAAATTATAATATCTTTAACCAGCCAAATTTTTCAAAAACAAAAAAGGGTTTTAAAAGGTATTTAAACATTTTTAAAATGTTATTTTACAATCTCTGTCGCATTAAAACTGGTGGAAATACAACCATATTAGTGGTACAGTAGGATTGTAGCTCACTCTAGCGCCCTCTTGTTAGCACTTGCCTCTTTCTAGTGTGGGAGTTAGAACAGTGGTTCCAAACCCATGGTCCTGGGACTGGTACTGGTCCGCGACGCATTTCTTAGCGGGCCGCACTGAAAGATTTTTAAAATGATCAAATTTCTGTTCTATTGATTATTACTGTGTTAAAGGTGTTTTGTTTTGAAAAAAGATTGTAACATTTAGTCTGTGACTCTTGTCAAGTCAGGACGCTCGTTTTAATCAAGTTTACTCAAAAAAGAAACATGTTAAATAGTTAAAATGAGTTAAAACAACTCTATATCGCATGTATTTGCATTTTTTTATCTGAAGGTCGGTCTAAATTTTATGCAGAGATAAAAGCGGTCCTGTTGGAAACCGCTGATCGAGAACTCCGACACTGTAGCTTAAATACTACCGTAATTAGCGCTAACAAAAACACAGCAGTTGATTGTGCGTGTGCTTGAACGCTAACTTAGCTTAAATTTGAATTATCATGAATTCACAGGTTGGATCTACGCACTAACCTTTGAAATCTTGTCAGAAAGGTGACAAGATTTCAAACTTGTATGTCCAAGTAAAATGTTAGCTTATGCTAGTTAGCGGATTTGGCTAGTCAGCTGTTAGTCAAGTTGCTAGCCTCCGCTATAAAATTGCAACAGTAGTTTGGATTCAGAATTCATATTGACAAGATCTCCTGATAAATATTTTCAAGGGTTAGGGTGGGTTTCAAACTACAGCTATTTGTCCGGGGTCAAATAAAGTTTTGCTAAAAAAAAGTCGTACTTGTCCACAAACCCGCTGCAAAAGCCTAGCATAAAACTGTTTAAAAAAAGCAAAAAATACCAGACTTTATGTCTTCTTTAAATTCACCCAATAAACAAAATCCCAGCGACAAGGCTGCCTTGTGCCCACGAGCACACAGAGACTTTCAAAATCAGGTAAGCAGCTTATTTGCAGTAGGAGGCGGTCACTTCCTGTTTGTGGAGGTATTTGCGCCGATCGTCTTACCGCAGCAACATTTCGAGGGCCGAAATATTTACACTGCCGTTAAAACGGGCAAAAAGGTAAACACCTCTCATAAATGCAACATCTGCTCTGGGGGGACGCGGGGGTCCGAGGGAGTTCTAATGAGAGGAGCACACACGGCTCAGGGATGAGGCTAAATACCAAGAAAACAAGCAAACATGAAAGTCTCGGCGGCGGAGCAGCCAAAGGTCACAGGAAATCAACGCTGCAGTTCGGTGGCACGAACCCAACTCTGCAAACAGAGCTTATCTGCTCCGTCCTCTGCCCCTCGGGGTTATCGGAGAGCAAATAAATAGACGCTCGGCACACAATTAATTCCCATAATAGGCTTGAATCTGCCCAAATGTTTCGAAGGGAATGTTGAGGGTTGATGATATGAAGGGAATCGGGGGGAAGTCAAGCGTGCGGATAAACTAAATAAACGACAAATAAAGTCGTTCAAAGTCTCATAAAACCTCCAAAATGTATTTTTTTTAAATGAAGTATTGCATTAATCCCATGGCTATGAGCCGTTATAACTAAAAGACGCTTCTCTTTTTGTTCTTACTTTTGGAACAACGACTACATTAAACCCAGACAAATACGATGTTTGGAAAACACAGATGCTTTTATGTTTGTTTACACGAAAAAACACAGTTTTGTTTTTTTTTAACTTGGGCCAAAGCCTCATGAAAAAACTTTTGGTGTTTCCGTGTGAAATTGGTTTGTTAAGCTTGAGCTTGTCAAACATTATAGTTTGAATTTAAGGAGTAGAAAACAAAGGAGTGCCGCAGCTTTTGCTACTAAGAAGGTTGCCAGAGTTGAATGATGGTTTCCAGACCAAACAAAGCGAGTGGAATGAAAACCCCAAAGCACAAACTACATTGAGCTAGAAAGTTAGCAATAAGACACAAAGCTCCTTTTTTTTTCAAGACAAAACATGTTTTAAAGAAACCTAATTGAGTCAAAACCTAACCAACCTTGCAAGACGTCGCCTCAAGATGTGCTTGACGGTCATTCTTGGGGGGGATAACGGTATAGAAGGGATAGTCCAAATGTGTTTGGAAACTGAGAAGCTACTTACCTGACGCTACACCACGACTTCTAACTATCAGACAAGCTCACACTGTTTCCTCCCGACGATTCCTTCCAGAGGGCGTCCAGTTCCCGAGCACCACCGCTCCGCTCCCCGCCCCGAGTGTTTGCCTCACCGCCAACGGGCGTCGCTACGAGGAGGGCGACGGCTGGCACGACGGCTGCCGCGACTGCTACTGTCACTCGGGCCGGGAGATGTGCGTCCTCATATCCTGTCCGGTGCCCAGCTGCCCCAGTCCAGTCGTGAGGCCGGAACAGTGCTGTCCCACTTGTGAGGGTGAGACGCTAACTTATTCCTGCAATTGTTGACATGGTCAAAACTAAATTAAAGTACTGTACCATTTTGTAGCATAATCATGGGTAGTATAAGTATTATTGGCCTATAAGTAAGTAAGTTAGTAAGTCATTTGTATTTATAGAGCGCTTTTCCAGACCAGGGTCACAAAGCGCTTAAACAATCAAAAAAATACTCAATAAAGTATATACTTTAAAGGTCAAGAAAACACTGAGAACAACACAGGAGTTCCAGAAAATCAAGGAAAAGCCTGAACAAATAAAAATGTCTTAAGATGTTTCTTCGGCGAGAATTCTGACCCGCTCTAGTAGAAGAACTCACATTTCTCCAATCTCTTAACTGGCCTCCAGTTTCATTCAGGATCAACTTTAAATAATGGCGATTAAAAGCAGCAGCTTTTCTATTTCCAGACACACTAGACAGGTGTTTTTGTAAGGAGCTACCCACTCGGCTCCTCAAATATTCAGAAGAATGCAATGTTTAGATGCTACATATAGCCGCGACAGGGTCATTGTATTGGATATACGTCATGAACATGACTGATGGGGACATTTTTTCCTTCTCCTTCAGATGAGTCTGGCAGCGGACAGCCAGAGGGGATGGACATGGTGGTGTGCAGGGCCCCCGGCGGGGAGTTCTACGTGGAAGGCGAGACCTGGAACCTGGACGAGTGCACGCGCTGCACCTGCAGGAAGGGACGGGTTCTTTGCGACACGGAAGTTTGTCCCCCCGCCGTCTGCCAGGCGCCCGTCAGGAACAAGAACACGTGCTGCCACGTTTGTCCTGGTGAGCCTTTTGTTGTCGTCTATGACTATGTTGTGTAGCAGCTGACAAAGTGTGTCCCGTGGGCCCACGTGCGGCCCCATTCAAGATGTGAACCAGGTCCTTCACGAGGCATGCGTTGATTGATCTCTGATGCAACAGGGTTTACGAGGGAGGGGGCCCCGCTCCAAGTCGCAACATTTTCAAAAAGCGTTAACTGTCGGCTTCCAACCAGCTCGCGTGTCGTGTTTCTTCAGACACTTTTACGTCCGACCCACAGACTTGTAAAGAAACGAGCACCGACTGCTTGGGTTTACACAGCGCGACAGCGGGGGGGCCCATCGACCCCTCTCTCGCTTCTGTTAAATCCAGAATGATTTTTTCGACGCAGCTGCACACACGGACTGAAAGACAACATCCTGAAAGCAGGAGGCCCGCGAATCACCGACGCATGACTGCGCCCGTGAGCTGCTCCTTGAGAACGCCGGGCCTTATCGCAGCATCTGCCTCTTCACAAAAGCAGATTGTCAGAGCCGGCCTTTGATAAATGTATGGCTCTGGTCACCAGGAATGTGGGAATAACACGCACTGCTCTGACGATGAGGCTCCGTACGGCGGAGCGCTAATGAGACGGAGATAAAACTCCCATGTGGGATGATTTGTGCCTCACTTATTCCAACGCTTTGTGGTTTGTGCCACCGCAGACGAGTCCCAGAGCCCACTGCTGCCGGAGAGCAGCAGCCAGCAGGAATACTGCATCACCAACGACGGCGACGTGCTGCTGGCCGGAGACTCCTGGAGGGCCAACGCTTGCACCAGCTGTACCTGCAACAACGGCACCATTCAGTGCTTCTCTCAGCGCTGCCCCGCCGCCAGCTGCAGGGTCCCGGTGCTGCGCAAGGGCCAGTGCTGCCCGTACTGCCTGGGTAAGTGCTCGACGATGTTTTTGGCGTAATCAAAGTAATGCGATTCGAGGGAAGCACGATATAAATCAGAAGCCGAGAAATTAACAATGTGGTCGTGGAAGGTTTAGCTGCTGCAAAAACAATCGCTGGCAGAGAGCGTTCCATGCGACACACGAAACATTCCAGGAACATCCGCACATTCACACGTGTATCCTGCAACGCTCGCCGCCACTACACAGGAAGCTCCATGTCAGCTTTTCCCTTTCTGGGGAGAACCTCGCGCATAGGATCCTTTTGTTCGCCGCGGACGCCGAATTGAAGACTTTTTTTTACATAACAAGCCTGACACTTTTCCCTCGACGTCACTCGCAGAAACGACCACGTCGCTGCCCGTCCTGGTGTCCACCGGCCGGCCCCGAACCACCACCGTGGCGTCTGCGACCTGGATCACGATGGCCACCGCACCACCAGTACTTGTGAACACAGGTAATACTAACCGTTAAATAAATAAATAAATTCTGCTCAATTACTTAAGGGTAACATTTTGTGTCTTGAACCTCTGATGTCGCATTTTCCCAGCGCATACTTCCTGTAGTAGACTGCAGAGTAGGGAAGTAAGCTAGCATGAACTTATACGGTCAACGTTTAGATGCGACAACCTCCTGATATAGGAGCAAAGATGCATCTCTTTACACATTAGATAAAGGTACTTTCTGCCTTCTGAATCCGCTATTTTGACTCGCCACTAATTTTAGATTGGTTAAAAATATTTACTTGTAAATTGAAGTAAAAGCACAATGACATGGAGGGGACCCTGAGGGACCCCCATCATCAGTGCCTAAGGTTTTAAAAGAAGGACAGTCAGGCCGATCTGTCAAGCCCCATGTAAAATTCCGAGCTTGAGTGTCAGGGATTTTCTCCTGGACAATCGGAATGAAAACAGAGACAAATGTTAGGTTTCTGACTTTGTTGTTATTCTTTCAGTAGCAGCAAGAAGTGGAGGCGCTTCTTACGGCTCGTCCCAAACCACTGATGTTCTCCGCTTCTTGCTGCCTTTTTATTCGAAAGCTCAGAGCATGACACACTTACATACAAACAGTTTGTTCATTTGTTGCTGGACACAGCTTCCTTCCAGCTCATTGTGAGCCGCAGCAAGCATGACTACATGTTTATTGTGATAAAACTATAAAAGCAACATCAATTATTTAACATCATGTTTAACAACCTGATGGATCTGTGTCCCAGACGACACCCGCCTGGGTGAGAGTCACCCCAACCGGGCGGAGATGGCGCTGATCTACCAGTCGGCCGCTTGGATCCTTGCCGGGCTCCTCATGGCCATCATCATCTTCCTGGCCGTGGCGCTGCTGGTCAACAAGAAGAAGAAGTGGGTGCAGATGTCATGCTACAGCGCCCCAAAGAAGGTAAGACTTTCGCTCGCCGGGGTTTCAAGTTTCCTCCCTTTTTTTTCTCCTGGAAATCAACCCACGGAAATGAGCGGCTTCTCCTCCCTCTGCTCAGACGGTGATCCTGAAGAAGCACGTGAACAAGAACTCTGTGGTTTACATGGAACCCTCGAAGGAGAACAAGTTCCAGAACGTGAAGAACGACTGCGGGATCATCCACTTCTCTCCGGAGATGAGCTCCTCCTGCGTGGACAAGATGAGCATCCCCCGAGCCAAGCTGTGCAATGATTGGACGCCGCGCTAAAGGACCTTTTTTGACCGCGCAAGGACGCATTTTTATTTCCTTCTCCAGCTGGAACGGACAAATTTTTTTTTGCCCGACCGGCAGTTCTGTGTATCGCCACCTCTCTTGGACTTTGGAGGCAGTGGAACAGATTTATGACAGGATGCTGCTCCTGTGGAAGTGCTGTCATCCTCATCATCTCCATCAGCTGGGACCAAATAGACTGACACTCCAGCTGACTCCAGATCAGCCGCCAAATCATATGCAGCTTTATAGACTCCTGTGTGACTGAGTTTTCGTCTTTTATCTCCCGTTTTTTTTTTTATGTCGCTTTGGGACCAACCGTCAAACACGCTAGAAAACAGGAACCCCTTGTTCCCAAAACAATCCAGAGTTTGGGAACACTTTGTTTAGACTCGATTTTGTCTTTTATACGATTGACCGTCAGGTGAAACGGATTTTTATGACCACCATGTTTTTGTGGTTTTTTCCGAAGAGTTACGAAGCTCCTAAAGCTAGTCGTATAAACCGGTTGCAGTTTGAGTTACGGTTTTCAACCTTTGACCACTGCAAGGATCGCATTTTCGGCTGTGGATCACTTCTTGAATGTGAAACAAATATCGTCATCTAGTTTTTTTTAAGTGATTGACATTTACAGCGTTTGCGAAAAAATGGTCAAATACTTTGACTTTTCAAGTTTTGGTTTAGGTGGTGGATGCTGCATTTAAAGTGACAGAACTTTATTTGTGACATAAAAAACGACGTAAAATTAATCGCAAATTAATGTCCGTGTTTAATAGCGACCAAATCATTGTTTTAAAATTGTGTTCGTTTAAACGTTTTGGGTCTTTAATGTCCTTTTAATTGCCAAGTTCGTAAGAAAAATATGCTGTAAAAGTAACATTATAGAGAAAAACTAAAATGTAAAACTTAATCCGCTAACCTGATTAAAAATTTGACTCAACTAGCTGGAAAAACTTGGACGTACCAATCGATTGTAGCAACTACAAAATAATTAAATGAAGAACTACGCAAATTTGTGGCAGGAATAAATCAATCTTTATATTTCGTATTTATTATGATATAATAATAACTTATTCACTTCCTGTCGCCTCAAACATGCAGCAGAAATCACACAAAAATCGTTACAAAGGATTTTTTAAAATGTCGGAAGTTCTGGTGTTTTTTTTCCTCTAATCCGACGGCACAGACTTACTTTCACTCACATTTTGGGGATCCAACCTCCGGATTCTTGGAGAGATTAAAAGCTCTGATTAAAACGTGGAGATGTGGAACCACTCGAACGAACTGACGTCACATCCCATCATCTAGGAACACGAGAAGACTTTTCCTTTTTTTTTTTCTTTTTTTTAAGTGGACCTCAAATCCAGTGCCAAATCCTCCCGAGAAAAGATCCGAACTGAAGTGTTGTAGTTTTAGAAGAGTTGTGTCGGTGGGAGTGAACTAAAAAAGCTTTCTTTTCGTGTAAGAATAAAGACGTAGTTTAAATTAGTAGAACTTATTTATTTTTTCACATAGATTTATTTATTAATACGATAGTTTAACGTTTCTTTTGGAAGTTGTTAGCCAAAGCTGCTGTATGTTTGTAGAACATTTAGCGATATTCACGACAGCCTTATTTATTGTGAATCGTGTAAATATGTTGTAGATGAAACATTTACACCTGTTTGGAAATAAATGTCTGAAACCAGCTCGAGTGTCTTGGAATCAAACGCCATGTTGACGGATCAGTATGATTGGATTCAACTTTAAGCTTATTTAGTTACTTCGGCTTCAGGGATCGTGTGACGTTCCCCAGTCAGTGGACTTGACATTTGTCTGTTGGCAAAAATGGGACAAATACCTTTTTGGTTACGTTCACTAATGCATGTTAGATTTTTATCGTTGGGACTTGAAACTATAATATGTACGTAAATGGACAAACATGTGGTAATGTGTACAAACCTCCATGTGCAACATGTATGAAAACAACGGTCGGCTACACGCACACTGAACATTTACAAATGCACACATAGTAATGTCTACAAACATTTCCGAAATCGCCACGCGATAAATATGTACGAACATTTTCGAAATCGCCAAGCCATATGTACGAACATTTTTCGAAATCGCCACGCGATAAATATGTACGAACATTTTCGAAATCGCCAAGCGATATGTACGAACATTTTTCGAAATCGCCACGCGATAAATATGTACGAACATTTTTCGAAAATCGCCACGCGATAAATATGTTTGAACATTTTCAAAATCGCCACGCAATTATATGTAGGATCATTTTCGAAATTGCCAAACAGAAATATGTACAAACATATTTAAAAACGTCACAAAGTAATGTGTACGAACATTTCCGAAACCGCCACACAGTTATATATACGAACATATCGGAAATCGCCACGCAGTTATGTGTAAGTAAGTAAGTCATTTGTATTTAAATAGCGCTTTTCCAGACCATTGTACGAACATTTCCAATAACGCCACGCAGTAATATGCACGAACATTTCTGATATCGCAATGCAGATATATGTACAAACATATACAAAATCACCACGCAATAATATGTACGAACATTTTTCGAAATCGCCACGCGATAAATATGTACGAACATTTTCGAAATCGCCAAGCGATATGTACGAACATTTTTCGAAATCGCCACGCGATAAATATGTACGAACATTTTCGAAAATCGCCACGCGATAAATATGTACGAACATTTTCAAAATCGCCACGCAATTACATGTAGGATCATTTTCGAAATTGCCAAACAGAAATATGTACAAACATATTTAAAAACGTCACAAAGTTATATGTAAGAACATTTATGAAATCACCACGCAATAATATGTATGAACATTTCTGAAATCGTCACGCAGTAATGTGTACGAATATTTCCGAAATTGAAATGCAGTAATATGTACGAACATTTCTTTAATCGCCACGCAGTAATGTGTAAGTAAGTAAGTAATTTGTATTTATATAGCGCTTTTCCAGACCAGTGTATGAACATTTCCAATATCGCCACACGGTAATATGCACGAACATTTCCAATATTGCAATGCAGTAATATGTACGAACATTTACGAAATCACCACGCAATAATATGAATTAACATTTCTGAAATCGCAATGCAGCAATATGTACGAACATTTCCGTAATCGGCACGCAATAATATGTACGAAACATTTATGAAATCGCAATGCAGTAATATGTACATTATAGGAACATTTTCTAAATCACAACGCAGTAATATGTATACATTTTTAAGAAAAGGTAACAGTGCTCTGTACAAACATTTATAATCGGGCATTAATATTCATGAACATTTACGAACACGTAATGTGTACAGACTTAACGAACACACTGACGCAGTAATTTGTAGGAATGTTTACGTTCAACATGTTGAATGTTTAACATTCAAACGCAGTTATACCTACAACTTTACATTGTAAATGTGTAAACACTCACTTGTACGTAGACTTTACGTGAAATATCAATGAGTTAAGAACTTGAAATACTATGAGCTACTATATAAATGTTATGTTACAATTTTGTTTTATCCAAAAAATAGACCAAGAAAGGAGCAGCTCTACCTTGAGTAGCTGACAGACGACATTGCTCCACCACCTGCTGTGCATCTACTGAAAGAAGGTAAAACTTTCAAGTCAATTGTCATAGAAAATATATTTTTCTTAATCATTACCATGTTATTATCAAGACAATAATAATCAAACTGGCACTGACCGGGTTAAACCCTTTAATCTCGAGGGCATCAGTTGTTTAAGATAGACTCGGACCAGCTCTCACTCTAGTAGACAATTTAGGGCCACCATAAACCTGAGCCATGCTTTGGGTCCGGGGGTTGGGGGGGGACTTAAGTGCCCGAAGGAAGCTCACTCAAGTACTGCAGAGAACATTAAATCTCCACAGAGAGCTCCGGCTTGAGCCAGGAAGGCTGAGGAATGAGCTCCAGGGTTTCTACACGGGCAGGGAGTAGCGGCAGCTTCTCATCTTTCCAGCGGCCTGAGATCCCAAAGAGTATTAAGGAGTTAAAGACAAGACCTAGGAACCCTGGATCAGTGCGGGGCCGCTGTTTTGTTCCGACTTGTCCGTCAAAGCCGGCTCATAAACTTCAAGGAGGACTCTTCTCCGGAAGGATCCATAAAACAAACATCGGGGTCCGGTTCCCACCGGAGAGACGTGTTAGCAAACATCACAGGAGATCAGTTTTTGGCGAAAAGTGATTTATTTCTACTTTCATTTCAGATGTACAAACATACAAAAAAAAGCCTTTCACATCATAGGGTCCATCAGTCACCGAAACAAGGTGCCTTTTCGAAATTTCTTTGGGGCTCAGATTTTCCAAAAATATACCTGATTCGTTTTTATAAAAACTCCAGAGAGGCTCCTCCCTCAGAAGAGGATCTTGTAGTAGTCGTCCTTGATGCTGTACAAGACCACCACCGCCACCCTGGAACACAAAAGTGCCACTTGAATCAGAGGAGTGCCTCAGGGGTCATGTCTGGTCCCACTTAAGTTTCATGAATTCGTTATGGTAGATGGCGCTTCGAGGAAGAAGATGCTAATTGTCGTGGTTACGCCTAGCTTCCCACCGTTACTCCCGCTGGAAGAGTATTTATTTGTCCATTCCCTGGCTGGATTCACTCAATCAGGGAAGGTTTGCTACGTCACACGATGCCCCTGCGTCTTCCTGGATTCCGACCTCCTGCCTTAAAAAGCTGCTCTACGCTACAAGGTTTCCAATGGTTTACCTCAAGAGTACAGTGGGCGTGTCTTAAGTTTTCACTTTGTTAATTCGACCAAGACGTTATTGGCTTTACCAAGCAGTAAAATATAGAATTTCCCGATGGTCTACGTTTCTACCTCTTTTGTGCAAACTCTTTTTTCAGTGACAAAAAGAGGTTCTGGTTCTGGATGCAATAGTGACGGCCGGAGGTGTATGGAAGCGCTCCAATGACTGGTCCTCGTTTCTTTTGGTTCCCGAGCCGGTGACCGGTTCTTCTGGGCAACGGTCGCAACAACAGGAACAAAAACATCCGAGGGCCACGTTCAGAGTCGCATCTGTGCAGGTCTGCTAATCAAACCCCCTACATGGGCGAATCGAAAGCAGAGGCAGGAAATTAAAAGCAAGTGCAGGAGCACACGGGAACCGCAGATGGACCCGAGTTCGACTTTTTGGATTCATCATGAATCATGAAAGAGAAAAGCCTCGAACATCCGGAGCTGATCTCTGTGGGTATTTCTGCCGGTGTCACATCAGGGGAAGCTCAAACCGGGGCCGATTTAACCTCTCGAAGGAAACGGTTCCGCCGAGGAAGATAAACTTCCCGTAACCCTCCGGTAATGGCTGACAAGGACACGCCCTCCGCTGCAATCCTACCGTCAATCAAACGCCAGACATCAGAAGACCAAACAAGCCAAATCCTTCCCCGCATTTCACCTCAGGAAACGAGATCAGCCGAGGATTTGAAGTCCTCCGAGGCTGTAGTTATCTGAGGGAGTCTTCTCTTTGAAGGCTGCCACCGCTCCACCTGGAGACTCCTGGCTCGGTAACTAGTCCCTGTTGGCAGCCGACTACCGAGAGATTTGACTTTTAATGACGGATTAGACTCTCAGAACCGAGTGTAGGATCGTGGGTATTTGAACGAGCAGACTTGTCTCAACTAAACTAATCTAAGCGTTTGAGGCGAGGACGGAATGAAGACGCGTCACTCAAGGTGGAATGTACGCGAATGCTCTTAGTCTTTGATGATTTTTCTTTCTTTTGAAGGTAAAACGATTAAATTAAAAATAATGTGACAGACCGCTAGTGTAGCTAGCGAGCTAGTTTGGCTATGTGAAGCTAACACCACAAACATTTTCTTGACATTTTTGATTTCAAGAAAAAATTATAGTGAGCACAATTCGGACAAGACACGCACCAAGATCAAAAAACCTTTAACACAACAAGCTCTCGGAACCATGTTAGCGTTTGTGACTTATAGGAGGAAAGACTTGCTAACATCTGATTCTTATGAGAGAATGCTAACTTTGTGATGTAGCATTGCTACGGGTGGTCTTTTATTTTGAAATTTAGCCTACTGAAGTAATGGAATTCACTGCAAAAAATGTGGTTTTGTTGTTGTTTTTAGAAGTTGAGTGCTTGTGTTTTTAAACAAAAAATATTTGTGTAGTTAAGCTTTACATTAACACAACACCATGTGTCGTTATGGTAAAACTTTTTTGAAAATACGGCAACATTTGTGGCCCACGAGATGCTATTCTCGGGCCCTCTACTGAAGTTTGCGGGCGTAGTTAGGGACTCACGTTAAGGAATAAAGATCAACGTAATTAATGTTAGCATTTATACAACTTTGATTATATTGTTTAGATGCAGTCGATTAAAAATAAATAACACAAAGAGAAGTTAATCGACCAAATTCACATAGAATAAACCAAGAAATAATAATAAAGTTTTGCTTAAAGAAGTGTAGATTAAAAAGGTCCCCCCAGTCTGAGGCCCAGTCTCAATAATCACTGACCTCTGGTGGCCCTCGGGCCAGTCAAGTTTGAGACCCCTGCTCTACAAAAAAACCTCAGCACTCTTGGCAACAGTTTACCTTTTCATCATTTTGAAGTCGTGGATGGCCTCGCAGATGGACTTGAGGTACCTCTGCTTGGGCAGCCGGGACAGAAGCGTCTTCACGCTGCTGTTGAACTGCTCCTCGCTGTCGAACTGTAATAAAAGACAAGGAGTTACAGGATCCGCTCGAGCGACTTCGGAATATCTAAAACAGACGATGTTTCCAGCGGGTCTGGCTCACACGTCCTCGTGCCTTCTATACACTGAACGTCTTGTCTCGCCGACACATGTGCGGCCCTGTATAGGGTGGCCTTTTGTTTACACAGGACCGGAGCGTTTTTGGACTTTTACTCTCCGAGTCTCTTTGAAAACAGGCTCTGGGTTATTATAAGTGTCGGTCAGAAGTTTGGAATGTGAATATTAACACCTCTTAACAGTGCGTGTCTGGGAGTGAGGTCTGGCGCTGGAAAAAGAAAGAAAAAAAAGAAAAAAAAAGGTGTTCCCCTGCGCTGCTCATCAGGCGAGGAAGGAGCCGGGATCCCCTTTTCCTGTCTGGGACTTTGACGTGTAACGGCCATTCTTTCCAGCGCTCCGCCCGCGCCATTCTCACCGACAGGAAGTGGCCTTTTATTAACTCGACAAGGTTCTTGATGCAACCAGTAGGAACTAACCTCCAGGGACAGGAAGTTGATCAAGGTTTCCTTCTGCAGGTCCACCTGAGGAATTTAAAAACACATTCACAGTTACATAAACACGCAAAGGCTCGATGGAACGTGACCTCTCGCCCGGTTCAGCCACAATAACAAGCGGGTATTAGCTTCATGCTACTCTTTTAATAGACGCTTTTCAAATGACTTTAACCCTTGTGTTATCTCAGGGTCAAGGTGACCCGTAGGCTCAAACACAAATGTGTTAACATGGGGTTAAACAGGTTTATGAGCCAAAAAAGTAATTTCCAATAATGTTATTTAATGGATTTATCTTATTACTATGATTACACTCAAATAACAATTTAAACTTATTTTACTTGATCATTTTACATTTGATTAAAAGAACTTTGTATTTATTTAAACAGCTATTGAATCTTTTGGACTATGACAAGAACCATTTACAATTCAATGTTATTTAAATGTATTTTTCTTCTGTTTTACTATATCAGGAACATCAACATTGACATTTTAAATCTTCAAAAGTGCTTCACTTTTATAGGGAACATCCTCATAAAATAAACTTTCTTTTTTTTTAAAATAAATAATCAATGTCAATTTTCACAATTTATTTAAGTAAATTTAAATACTTTACGTCACCTTTAAAAATGTGTTAAAATCGTCTCAAAATTAATTATTTTTTCCCCTCATCTCTTGCTAACAAAAACATTGATACAAGTCTGAATTCTTTTTTTCGACAGGAAATCATGTCCTATTTTTATTCTCTGTGGAATCTTGTCGTTTGATTATGTCTCGCCGGATCACGCAAGGGCCCAAAAAAAGGAATTCAGAAGATGGGACTTGTTATGACGCGATATTAGAGACTAATTCACTTCTGACATCTGAAAAAAATGTTTTTGGATCGTGTCAAATTCAATTGATGTTCGACGTGAAACACTCGGATTGATGCGTTATACTCTTGTGGGGCCTGAAGGAAAGGCTAAGCATGCTGGGAAACCATCTGTCAGACGTCGCTGAACTCAATAACTTAAGCTTGTTTGTCGTGTTCGACCCGAACATGCGACGTTTCCTTCACTGCTCGGCAGCTTCAGCAACACGTTCCTTTCGGAAAGTGACACTTTCCCTCTTGAAAAGCAGAACTCTCTGCAGGAAAGAACTAATTGGCTTCGCGGGTCTCTGGCCGGAGAAAAACGGGCGCCTCTGTGTTCCAGTCTCGGATGATGGACACGAGTGCTGCGATGACGCCGGCTCGCCACAGTGGAGGCGTTTATGTCCGTCACCTCTCAACCGCGGCTATTTACCACTGTGCCGCTGCTACGATCCAGACCCAAAAGCTTGACAAACATGAGGCTCACGAGGCCAGCGATCGACTCGAGGTATTTATCTTTCGGCGCGACCGCATCGACGCTGACACGGAGCTTGTTTGACGCCCATTGTTCTGAAGCGGGCGACCGTACGGAGTCCTGCCGAAAGCGATAAGGTCACAGAGACGGAACCAGAACAGGAGTTTGGGAGAGCGGTAAACAAACAAAACCACTCACTGCCAGGACTTCGATGTCGCTGCTCTTGTTCTGCAGGATCACGCCCAGATTCTGCAGCCGACTCTGGACCTGCGAGCGAGAGACGAGAGTTCAGTCACGGCACGCCAGACTAAACAAAAATCCATATTTGTATGTTTGATAAGGACAAGTTCTGGGACAGTGAACATCTCTTTGATGGCTAATGGCTCCTTCTGAACTCTGATCCATGTGAGAGGACTCTTGAAGCATGAAGGCCGCACACCAGATTACATCTAAGAAAAATATCACACGCCAAGATGAACTTTGACGTCAGACCAGAAACTTGTGTCTGAGAAAGTCCGGTCCAACTCCTCCAAAAATTTGCCCCCATTAGGCCTCGTTTTTTATATCTATATATTATTAAAAAAAGCAGAAAGTAGTGACTTTAATGAATAATAACTGCTCCAAGTGGCTTCATCCTCGCAAACCCTTAGACGATGGTGATAGAGGTGTTCCGAATAACCATCTGGATCCTGAAGTCTTTAAGTATTTGTCAATCTCTGTAGCGAGAGAGCTTCACTTCTTACTTATTGAAGGTGTGTGTCGTGTTAACGGAGTTTTCAAATGCTACTGCCACTTGCTGACAAGAATATATATACAGTATATATTTATTTTAATTTTTGTAAAAGTTTGCTGAAGGTTTGCACTCTCTGAGTACTTTTCTAGCTTTTATACAAGATGTGGTAGTTTTCCTTGTTCTTCAGGCAAATGTTTGGATGATTTTTGTTTGTTTTTGATCTCTATGAACCCCGCTTGCATCCCACTGAACACAGCAATTGTCCTTGTAGACATACTTTATATAGGTTTTTCTATCACCTTTGAAACTCTTGACACATGTCATAAGTCCAGGAACACGTTTATATCTTGTGTCTTGTATAAAAAACCATTTTAGAACACACTCCACATCTGTTATTTCTGCAAGAGACAAAAGTAAAAAAAAGTTTGAGGGACTTCATCACCTGAGTCTCATGTCGTCGCCTGACGCTGGACGAAACCTTCTCTATGCTGATGACGTTCACGTTCATGTTGCAGGTGCTGCTGCTACTGTGCTGCTCTGATGAGCCTGCGGAGCAGAACAAAAAAAAAAAAAACGACATAAGCCGAAATCTCCAAAATCTGCTTCTGCTTAAACTCTTGATTCTCTCTCGACAGAGATGCTGTGAAATCCAACCCCGAGACGTGTTTTCTTGGGCCGAACATCGTCGGTCACAGAACTCGGAGCTCCATGTAGTGAAAACAAAAGCGTCAGTGTCGAGAGCAGGAGTGAGAAGATCGGGATCAAAGATAAGCCGCGTCGGTAAATAGTAACGCGAGGGCCGGATCTGGCCGAGAACAGTACCTGTGGTGTTGAGCAGCGATCCTTTGGGGTTCTGGAGGGACAAGCTCTCAGGTATTTCCCTGCACAGCCAGAAGGAGACGCTGAGTATCACGGAGAGGAATCTGAGACTCAAAATCTCTTTACCTGATGTTCCTCTCTTCGAAGAATTTGGTCCGGCACTTCTGAATGATGTGGTCCACCAAGTCCACCTCGGGAATCCTCTTCTCAGACTGGCGGTCTTTCTCAAAGGACTTGACCTGAAAAGAGAAAATCACTTAAGCATTCACAGTCTTAAAACATCCAGTGCAAGGGTTTTCTTGTCGAGATATAAAACATGAATTCCAAAGAAGATTCCACAGCAGATCCTCCTGACGACTCAATGAAGCCTTTTGAATCTGCACAGATGAAACTGGGCTCCAGAAACAAAACGACCTCCCACAAGCTCTAAACTTGCATCTGCCAAGGGGTCTAAAGTCATAGGAAAGTCAAGACGGCATATAGGAGGAAAGGAATTACCCTTTATCTAATCTGGAAATAAGAAGAAAAAAAAAACTTTTTGAATCTCACGAAAGCTGTGGATAAAAAACAAAGTTTAAAACCTAAAAAGAAACTTTTGAAAAATAGAAAAAAAAAAAGCTACAGTTGTGAATCAAAGAGCAAAGTTTTAGGTAATTAAAGTAGGGTTTTTTATCTGGAAAAAAAACAAGAAATGTTTTGAATCGAAGTAAAATCCAGAAAAAAAAAGCTAATATTGAGGTCAATCAGATCCATCTGTACATATTCTTTGCACGGGGAAGTTTAATGTTTATTTTGGCAAACTGATCTTCAGATAAAATAGACAAAAATAAAATTAAAGCGAACATTAAGCGCACGAACCGCGACCAAAGCTAGTGTCTTGAGTTACATTGGCGAAAACCCAGTCTTTTTTCAAAATAAACCCATTTTCAGACAGAAATAATCAATATTTTGCTTCTGTGTAGCCTGGTAACAATTGTCTCACAGATTAGTGCTGAGCCCCAGGCATGTGGTCGGCTACCACTTCTTCAGAGGATCAGTTTTCTTCTTCTACTTCTGGATTAACCATCTCTCTACAGCATTAAATCTGGGCTCTGATGGGTCGGATTTTCAACGTTTTAAAGGGAAGATATCGCTTCAAACGCATTGAAGTTGAAGCCCTAGCGCCTCTAACTGGTCGCATCCCTCAATCCCCAAATTGTACAGCAACAGTCAGTACTAACCTTCACGTAGCTTCCTTCCTTGTCAGACACCAGCGCCATGCAGGTGATGCCAGCCAGTCGACAGTGATCCAACAACGTCTCTTGGGACTGAACAAAGCACAAGAAAAGTCCATGAAAAGAGAGATTGAGAAACGAGAACTTCCACAGGGTTTTAAAGTAGCAGCAGCTTCTGACCACAGAGCTCAGTGGACGGTTTATGTCTCTGTGGTGAAGGTTAACCCGCGAGAACGTTACGACACTTCTCCGCTCAAGTGGGTTTTTCTGGTTTTGTTCAACAATACCACTCCGGAGCCGTGGAATCACAAGGACTCATTACCTCAAACATTCCACGGGCGTCCTAGGATGGCAGTGGGTCACACTGAGGAAAGTTTGGGTTGGATCAGGAGAGCACGCGCCGTGTCGAAAAAAGAAAACCCACAACCCGAACCCGAGCGAATCCAGGTGATGGATCCAACAAAGACGGCGCGTGTTTGCGTTGGAACATGATTGTGCGACACAAGACAAACCCAGGGTTGTGCACAGAGTCGTCACCCGGATTTGGACGGACAGCTCCGGGATATAAATGTAACTTAGATGATGGATTACAAAAGAGAGCTGCCAAATTTTAATTTTGTGCCGCTGGAAGCTGAAGTGCTGAACTTTCTGGATTATTCCAAGATGAATGTTCAGAACCAGCGTTGTTAGGATGGATCTCTGATTGGACCTGGAGTCGTTTTCTTCTGCCTCATTCCAGCTGCCAATGAAACTTCGTCCTCTCTTAGACAGTTAGAACTGTTAGTAAGGAGCCAAGGCAGGATAGATTTTGAAATAAATAAATTAATAATAGGTTAAAAAAATGAAAATAAGTTTAGAATCCAAAACAATGGCTTATTTAAATGAGCTTTTAATTCAAACTTCTTTTGATTAAAAAAAAGGAACATTAAATATTTGAAACCACAAAAGAATTCAAACTTAAAAAAAAGAGTTAAATTCCTAAATAGTTTTTTGAAAAGAATTTGATACAAACTTTTCAAGATCATTTCAAGAAAAGGTTCAAATTTAAAACAGACTTTTGAATCTATAGAACAGGTTAAAAAAATAAAATGTTAATAAATCAATCAATTTCTGATTGAAGAAAATATGTTTTGAGTCAAAAAAAGTGAAACAAAAAAGTGAAAGAAATAATGCATTTTAATTATTTAGAAAATCTAAATCGGGAAAAAAGTTATATTTAAAAAGAAAAGGGTTTTTTTTTAATGCAAATATGTCAAAGGGTTTTCAATAAGAAAATTACTGAAAAATATTTTAAAAAAATAAATAAAGAGGGAAAAAAGGTTTTGACACATTGGCTTCAAAAATAAGTTAATAAAAGTATTTAGTGTTGGACTTTAAACATTTTTGAATTTGCACAAAAGGTTTGTAAAACCAATGAAGTTCTGTTCATTACAAATTATTATACTCTAAATGTTTTTTTCATGCTCAAAAAATACATATTTTTTCCCAAATATCCATTTATAGAAGCAACAGTTTTACCTTTCTAACAGGACTGTACAGAAACTGTCGATGTAAAACCAGCTATTTAAGAGTTTCTAAGGTCATGCAGATGGTGTTTTACAACCTGAAATACATGCTCAATATACATCATCAGGTCAGGCTGGCGGGAATCGAGCCAATCGCTTATAGAAGCACAGTTGTCTTTCTTGGCCACACACCAAACCTCACACTTTGTCCTGCACCATATGTACAAATTCTTATAGAATCATAGACGCCGGTGATGAGGTGTGGGGACGACGTCATTCAGATTACTGTGGGAGCAGAACATCGACGTATCCGAGACCACCACAGAACTTTAGGCTACAGTCGCTGACGCTCAGGAAAACTTTGATTTCTCCAGCACGTGTCCTCAAAAAAACCCAGTCATGCAAGAGTAACGAAAACCATCAAAACAAATAGACAAACACTGATTGAGAGCAGCTCGTGTAAATATTGAAGACGGAAACTATTTGGAAAGTCGACCCACACAACCTTTGCCTTATCGCTGCAGAGGAAGTAAAGGTTGCCAATCACTGAGGTCAGCGGCAAACGTGGAGGTCACGGAAGCAACAGCGACACAACAATAGGTCATAAAGAGGATGGAACGACGAAAACAAACCACAGGGATCTTTAAGTCGCGATTGACAACTGAGTTGTGTATTTATATAATCAGCAGCAGCCATTTCTGCCTGAAGAAAGTCTTGTTTTTGCCAAACCTTTTGTTTGTTTCTCAGAATGATCACACACAAATTTACCCAGAAACCACTGGGGGCGGCGGTGCGAGAGTCTAGTATGACCTGAATTGCACAAGACTATGTTTTTCAAACCTTTCGCTGAGGCTTCAAGACTTGACTCAGTATTTAAAATCTGGATGTTCACAGCTCAGTGGATGTCAAACAGAGAATAATTCAAATTGACATCCTTTGACAAACATCCAGAACCTTTTCAATCCCGCTCCATGTATTTTATATTTCACAACACGAACACAAATCCAATTACACAAACAGTTCCACAAATGTGTTATTATTAACACATTTAAATATAAAAAAATATTTTTCCAACCCCCTTTTTTTTCATATATACATTAAGTTTTCAGATTCAAACGTTTTTCTTTGGGTTCAAAACTTTTTGTTTCGGTTTTAAGGAATAGTTTTTAGATTCAAAACTCTTCTTCAATATGAAATAAAGTTTTGAATCTAAAAAAAAGTCCCAAACCTTTTGCTACACAATTTTTTTCTTTGAATCTGAATTCTTTTTTTTAAAACACATTTTCTTTTCATTTTCTATCAAACGTTTTCCAATTTGTTTTGACATACTTTCACGTTACAAACGATTCCCAGCTTGAAAACCCTTTTTCTTTTCAGATTATAAAAAAAGGTTTTCAATACTTCTTTGGATCCAAAACTATTTTAAAGTTATAACTAATTTTCTTACCAAAATTTTCTTTGGCTCCAACACTTTTCCGATTACAAGTTTAAATTTAAGAGATTTTTTTCAGTAAAAAGATTTTACACGGTTTTAAACTTTTTCTTAGGATCAGAAGAAAAAGCTTTTAATATAAAAAGACAATGTATTAAACGAAAGAAATGTGTCCAAATTAATGAACCTTATAGTCTCAAAAAAACGTTGTTTTAAAAACAAACTTGGAAGCCTTTTTCCTCACGGTGCACTTTTAATAATCTAGAATAGTATTCTGAGCACCAACAGTACAGGTTTGAAACACTCATGTAAACCTTTATTACCATTATTTTAACACATTTTCTCCCAAGTTTGTTCTCTTTCGCAGTTTTCTTGCATCATGCTTACTGGGAATATGACCGCAAAGAGAAATATCCAGGATTTTTAAAGCCAATACTTTGAGGTTTTTAATGAGAAGCCAAGTTGTGAAGTGTTTTTGACTGCTTCCATGAACAAATTGATCAGAAACTTCCCAAACCTGTGAGACGTCGTACGTAATGTCTGCTGGCACGCCGGCGCTCCAGAGCTTCTGGACCACATTGATGGCCCTGGAGATTGATGAATGACCCACCGGGACCACCAGCACGTCGCAGGAGCTCACTGACGGCTGTAGACGGGGGGAACATTTTTTAATCAGAGCGGTTGCCAGGTAGAAAACCCGTCTGGCTAGCGTCAAAGTCATTTGTTTGTACTTTGTCATTTTGTCAGGCTGATTCATGTCGATCCTATTTAAAGACTCACCGGCTCCTCCATGTTGGCGACGGCGGCGCAGACTTTGTCCATAGCGACACTGGCACCGACGGCGGAAGGAACCGGGACCGTGGAAGCCGGACTTCGGAATTCCAGAATCTTTTGACGGTAATATATATAACCAATCGTCGAGCGAAGGCAGTTTTAAATGATTTACTGTATTTTTTTTCATGCTTTTACCAAGTGGTCGTAGCGACCTCCTGCAGCCACGATGTCTGGAACAGTCCGCTTGCGCTTCTTGATGAAGGCCACGAACTGGAAAATGACCCCCGAGTGATGCTGCACTTTGTAGACCAGACCCAGGTTGACCACGACCTGAAGACAAGGAGACAAAGAATCCCGTAATCATCATCAGCATGATTCAAACTTGAAGACTTGCAGAGCGATAATCAGCGAGAAACTATGAAAGAAACAAGATAATTAACGAGTTAGAAATCAGACAATTCTGTTCTTGGACTCGGAGTAAAACACAAGCAACAGGATGGATGGAACTCTGTGACTCATGCGGTGACAGCAAAGTTGCCTAAGTTTCCCGCGTGTTGAGTAAAGCCAGAGACAAAAAACAAACAATGAAAGAAACCAGAGCATGGAAAGCAAGGGGTGACGAGGACATGCATGTAGAAGTTCAGGATAACTCTGATGAGAGGCGGGAAGTACCAACTACTTCCCACAGTTTGACTTTTAGTTTAATCCCCAAAATATCACAGCAAGAGGCTGAACACAGAGATGGACCTGAGACAGCACAAGCCAAGATTTTTTTTTTTTTTCTATTTTTGCTTACTATTTATATTTTGTTATTGTCACGTTGGCCCTTTAAGAAGTTGACGCTGTGACGTCAGAGTGGAGCCGATGTTGAGTTACGTCCCAGCATCTGATTGGTTAAAAGGATTTTGGTCAAGTCTTCTGTTGGCTGATTGGTTGAAGGCAGGACCTGAAGGTGTGTATTTTTGGAGCAGGTGTAAGAAATTAGGGATGAGTGAGAGCAGGGTCGAGTAAACAGTCACAACAAGAAGAAGAGGTTTTGTCCAGCTCGGATATTTCAAGTTGTGGAGAGATTTTTCACCAAATGTTTGGGAGCAAAGTTTGGACAGTTGGCCTGATACTCATGGTGAGTACCTCATTTTTAAACGTTATCACTGAGGCTGTAAACATTTTTACTGGCTGGCGTGTGAGCCCACAGGTTAGATAGAAGCAGCCTGGTTGTGTTTTTGTGCAGGTCGTTTATTCAAACGTGAATTCCTCTATTTTGCATCCGAACGTTGTCATTATCTATCTCTAAATTGTTAAAGTCAAGTTGTGATTCCTTGAATGATATTTATGGATAAATAAATGGTGTTGTTTATTTGAACCAAATTAAATTACCACCTTAAATGGAAACTAATGTGATTAAACTCTCTTATAAATGGATGTTTGACTTCTATTGTACTCATCAGTATGTATCCGTTTGCACAAAACTCTTTTCATTGAATTATTTACATTAGAAGATTATCTTAAGCCCCGCCCACTGAAAACATTTTCTGGAGACGTAGTGTGTTTATGGTAAACTAGACTCTGTGTGGTTAAGTCTCCACCTATAAGAGACTCGTTGCATAAACAAAGCGGGGCGTGATTACAGCTGGCTGGAGCCATTATTATGCGATAATGGACTCTGCTCTCGTAACCTCTCATTCGCTGAGATTTCAGATGGGGAAGAACTTTATAAAGTAAAAAATGGTCATGATGAGGGACTTCCTGCATCTTGAAGAGGAAGACTTTAACATTTGAATGATGTGAGTGAGTCAGGAAAGTTGGAGTTTCACATTAGAATTCAACTTCAAGAACCTAGGGCGCTCCCTAGTGGATGATTAAATAGAGAGCGCTACATTAACATCTCGATTTTCCTCACCGGCATCTTGACGCCTAGTTGTCGGAGCAACAACGTGACCTCCTCCAGGTCCTTGAGGCCCTGCTTGGCCAGCTGGGTGACGGCAGTTTTCTGTTTGGTGAGCGACGTCAGTAGCGGGGCGAGCTCCAGCAGCGTCCCCTTTTGATCGATGTACTTGTACAGCGTCTGCAACTGCAACAACACAGAGATCAGCCGAGTTCGTTCTGCTTCTTGTGTCTCATTCTGAGGATCAACGACACCTACGCTGTTGGTTGACAGTGAAAAGTTGCAGAATTTTGCCTCCACCTCTCGTTTGGTCAGCTTCTCGCTCTGTAGAAAATACACATCATCATTTCTACTAGTCTTCAATAACCTATTACACTTGACTATGAAGTTTTAACCGCAGTTTTAACTATTTACAATTTTAACAACTATAGTTATCTAGGCTGCTACAAATCCTTTACCAAAGTGCTAAATAATCTTCTTTTTATTCTAATGATCTTTTCAAGTCATTATGTTTTAATATTGTTTCATATGTTAATACAACAGTCAAGAGAGTTGATGACATTGAAATGAATAATAAAAAAGTAATTCATATTACAGAGTTAGCTTTAGCACCTACTGTACATAAAAAAATGTCATGATGTAAAAATGATGCAATTACATTTATGATTTATTTTGATGCTGTAATTACACTATGATTAATAATTATTTGGACACTTGCAGCATAAATATCTTAACAATTAATCATTTAAACTTATATTTATTTTTTTAAAACCTGACCTTAAAATGTATTTAATTTCTCCATTCTTAAGACTATTAATGAAGCTCTCCAGACCCGCCTTGGTCTTTCAACCACTTATTTGTTGTCTTTGTCTAATATGATCATCATCCTTGTTTAAGATGTGAAACATTTTTGCGTTTTTAAATAATGCTCATATTTCATAATGTTTTAGTGGTTATATTTCTTTGGAATTACATTTTATTACACAAATTCCATGAAAAATGAAGTACTACAGTTTGTTCAGCACAGATATTTCTCAGTTATAACATTATTTTAAATACTCTAATTACATTTTTTAGTACAACTGTATTATGGATTTCAATATTTGAGAGTCAGCGTGTTCTTTTCCAGAATTATAGTGATTAAAATGTGTTCAAGAAGTTGTCTCGTTGATGAAATGTCGTTGGTTGACTGACCATAGCGTCACACAGTACGTTGGATGCCTGGTTGAGTTTGTCTTCAGGGACTCCACTGTGCAGCAGGATGGCCTTCAACAAGCTGGTGTGGTTCAGGTAGATGTTGTAGTTTCGCTCCTGCGCTCAAAAGAACACAAGTTTACACCGATTAAACTCTGATTGTTTGACCCTCGACTCGTGCGTTCACACAAAGACGTGGAAAGGTTTGAAAAACAGGAAG
This sequence comes from Callionymus lyra, assembly GCF_982586985.1. Lineage (NCBI taxonomy): Eukaryota > Metazoa > Chordata > Actinopteri > Syngnathiformes > Callionymidae > Callionymus > Callionymus lyra. Next base: position 14,328,852 of record NC_141835.1, on the reverse strand, counting down.
TGTTTGGGACCGAAGCCAGAATCCGGGCCGGAGAAGTTCACGTCAGGAAAGCTGGAAATGGACTCCGAGAGGTGTGGACAGGAAATGGAAGGGAGAAAAGGGAAGTGGCAAACACAGATCTGGCTGTGCAAAACGACAAACAGTGTAAATCACACACACTGGCATGCTGGGAATGTGTGCGAGAATTGATGAGGACGAAAACAACACGAGTATTGGAAAGATGGCATCCTCAGGAAATTGAATTTGCTTGATGCTTCAAGGACACGGAGTACAAGCAGTCGAACCTGCAAGGCCGGGAATTCCTGGACTATTTCGGAGACTGTGTAGATGGTCTCGGCATCTGGGAGCAGGCTGTTGGTGACGGGCGTGATGATGTCGAACGCACACTCCAGGAGCTCCCGCGGGTGTGCACGTTCCAGCTTCCTCGGTCGGAACACTCGCTCGATGCTGTACCTGCGAAGGGATGCAAGATTAATAATTATCTTTCAACTAAACCTTGAGTGAGACTGAAAATGACGACTTTGAAACTGACATATTTTAAGTAAGAAAAAAATCCCATTATTCCTCCCGTGTCCCAGTATGCAAGGGTAACAGGTACTGGAACTCATCCCAACTAGATTGGCTGACGGATGTTTTCAGCCTGAATAGTCTACAGTACTAATACCAACAACAATACTTCATAGTGGTACTTTTGAATCGGCTTCTCACGATACCCTTTCTACCACTGATAATTCTGCAAGGGTTAATATATATTAGTAATACTAGTTAAACGAATAACGCAAATACTAATACTTTTTTATTCATTTATATAAACCATCATTTATTACTACTAGCTGTATAGTACTACCGGCTATAAGTATGTTACTACATTCACTACTACTTGTGATGCAAATAAAATACAATAAATTGTTTCTAATAGTGACGAAAATTGCTGGTACTTAAAATAATATCTGTACCCATACTTGTATATTATTACATATATATTATATAATATTGTATATAAATATAATAAATATCTACAAATGTAAAAAAATTCTGAACTAATAAATAACTAAAAATCTTCATAGGGCTAAGAAGAAAATGTGCGACGTTATAGATCAAGTATCAAAACATACAAATAAGATGCAAAAACTGTAAAAACCAATAAAGTTGAGTTCAAAATAACATTAAAGCTGTTAGATTTAAAAAGTATTAGTGTGGAAGACCATATACATAGTTCGGAACTGGTGTGGTAGATATGGATCAATTCTTTCTGTAAAAATGTGTAGACAAGATATCACATGGCTTCAAATGATTAATATTTAATTAATTAACAGTCAATATAGTGCAAATCTGTCTATATTGTAGCAACTTTAAATGAAAACTTATGTGTTGATTTAAGTGACTCTTAATTAGATGTTGGCCTCTATTGTACTCGGTCAGTTTGTACAAAATTCTCTTCATTAAAATATTTACATTAGAAAATGTGCTTAAGCCCCACCCACTAAAAAAACACTTCTGGAGATGAAATCTTGTTTGACCAATCACAGCAGAGTGGGCGTAGTTATGGTAAACATCAAGGTTTGTCACCATGCTATATCAAACCCATAAGTCTCAAACATCAAGGTACTCTTTATATAAACAAAGCGGGGGGGAGTGAAGGTATTATTAAGTCATAACTAATGCCAAAGTTGAGCCTCAGATCTAAGTTATTTATGCAAGCTTGTAATTTCACAGCACATTGTTGAACCGCAAAAAAAGATGTCTGCGGTGATGTTGAAAAGGAGGATGTTTAAAATCATTACCTCTTCATTTGGGTGATATTATTTCGGGCCACAAATCTTGCGAACGCCATCTAGAGAGGAGAGAGGAGTCGAGTCACAACGTAAAGATGTAATCAGTCACCGAGTGGAAACAACCATTTAGGGTTTCCTGAGGTGATTGTTGCCTCTCACTATACACTACACAGTTGTGTAATTAAGACTCGCGTGTGGAGACGTGAGTGGCTGCTGTGCATGTGTGTGTGTTGGGCTTACACGAAGGTCATAAGGCAAAGTCACCAGCATGCCGCTGTGGTCCATGAAGCAGGCCGGCTCGCAGCCTTCGTACAGCTTCCTGTTCCGTGGCAGCAGCAGCGGCGTCTGCAGGCGCACCGCACCTGATGTGACAAGCAGAAGACATCATCAGAGCAGAGACAAAGTGAGCGTAAACAAATAACTACAGCTGGACATCATCAGGGGTTTGCACAGAATCGACAGCAGCACCTGCACAGAACAGTGCACCCTTTGTTTCGCCGCCACCCAGAGGAGCAGATGTTGGGGTCTGACGGCTTTACAGTGGGGTCAGGAGAGCAGAAGAGGGGCTGCTTGTGTGGTGTACTCACTGTGCTTCTTGAAGATCCTGGTGATTGTCTCATGCACATACTGCTGCAATTTGGCACTGTTGAAGCTGAAGGTGCCCTGGAGGGGGAGCAAACAAATAGCCTCTGTTAGGATCAGACGCCACAAGAAAAGCACTAACAGACCTTCTGCTGACATTTTTCTGTCACTAACATGCGGGCAGCGACACCTAGAGGTGAGGAATGGCAATCGACAACCCTCGCATGTTTGACTCCTACCTTGTGGAGGTCGATGTCGTAGGTGAAGTCCATCACGGGCGACGTGTTCTGAGCGAACAGCTGGCCCACCATGCTGCGGTAGGCTTTGCTCATGACGTTGGCCATGGTGTGCTGCAGCACCTCGTGCAGCTCCGACTCCTCCATCTGAGGCGGCGGCAGCAGCTCGCTCTTCAGCAGCTCCTGGGCGGTGGGCCGCAGCGCCGGGTCGTGTTTCAGCAGCCACTCGATCAACTTCTTCTACAGTATGCAGAAGCAAGATGGATGATGGTCTTCAGGTGATTTCAAGAAGACTTTAGGAAAAAATGCTCACCTGGGTTCCTTGCTCGTACTCTGAGTAGTCATTAGGGAAGCCGATTGGTTCCTGGTGGAGGTAAAAAGTTAATATAAACCTCAGCCTTCTGTAAGAAGACATTTATATGAGACTTACAGCTCGCAGCTGACTCAAAACCGTTATCCGCTCCGACCCAGTCGTCATCGGCCTGTAGGACATCTCAAACAGGATGATGCCGAGACTGAACAGATCAACTTTCTGTGAAGAGTCCGCATAAGGTTACCACTTAGAACATTTTAAACTTCAGATTATGAGAACTATTACCTGATTGTACGTCGCTTTTGTATTTCCTTGAACTTCCGGACTAACGTAGAGGGCAGTGCCAACCATCCCTGTCATGTTACCTGAAGAAAAAAACGACTACTTAGTTGGTTTCCTACAGCAGAATGCAAGTTAGATTTAATAATAAACCAAAGTTGGGGAAAAATCGCCACATGATTGAAAAAGGTTAAGGGACAATTTTACCCAAATGTTTACTTTAAAGGTAAAACTATTGTGAAACTCAAACTGTCCTGACTCACTCACATGCCTCGAATGTTGAAATCTTCCTCTCCAAGATCAAGTAAGTCCCTCATCATGATATGTTTTTACTGTATAAAGTTCTCCCCCGTCTGAAATTTGGAAAGGTTGCGAGAGCAGAGTCCATTATGACGTAATAATGGCTTCACTCCTCGTCTAGCCAGCTGTTATCACGCCCCACTTTGTTTATACAACAAGTCCCTTGGAGGTGAAGACTTCCGGGATTGATGACACGCAGTTACAAACCTCGATTCTTGATTCACTAGAGTGGGGCCTACGAACATTTTCTGATGTAAATATTTAAATTAAAATAGTTTTGTACAAACAGACACATACTGATGAGGAAAATAGAGGCCCAAGATCCATTTAAATCAACACATTAGTTTCCCTTTAAAATAAAATAGACATGACCTGACAGATATGTTGGTTTTACAGCCAATTCTCTAAGGTCTTGTTTTTAGAAACAATGAATTAAACGATGTTCTAAGGATCAGTGGGAACCTCTAGTTGAAACGGTAAATTAATTATTATACCAGTAGGATCCGGTTTGGGTATCAACCCAGAGCCTGACTCCTCCACTTCAAATTTACCAGCAGCCTGTAAAAGATGAATGTTGTAAGTGTTTGTTGACATCAGGAGAAATGATCAACCCCTCAGTTGTATCACATTTTTGAGTCTCACCCAAAAGCATTCATTTCTGTACTAGTTCAGGAATGTTTTAGCTCCTACCACGATAGATAAAACAACAATTTGGACAAGTAAACAATTGAATTCCAGGAGGGAAGTTTGTTGTTGTAAATATGTCAAATTGTAAATTGAATCATCTCAGGTTGATAATTCAAGTTCTTAGTATTATAAAGTTGTACTTTTTGTTAATTCCTTGATAATATATTTTGAAAAAAACATTTTTTTACTTTTGCACCCTCTGTTATTGAAACACCGTTTTGATAAGACATCTCCTCTAGAGAAAAGTCCTTAGAACAGACTGGTCTTTTTCCAGATGAAAAACTTAAGTTACTTGGTGGTGAACCTAGGAATAGAAATGCAGCTCACCACGTTAGCCGGGTGGTCAGTCGCCAAACCAAAATCTCCAATCTTCACGTGGTCTTGGGAGTCGAGGAAAATGTTGACGGGCTTCAAGTCCCTGTGAATCATCCCCTAGAAACAATGACATTTTAACATTGAAAACTCTTGCCATTGTGCGTTTTTAGAAATGAAAGTTCACCTGTGCATGGATGTAAGCAAGACCATCTAAGATTTCCCTGAAGAGCCGCCATAGTCGATTCTGGTCTTCAAACAGACCTTGATCTATTGTGTCTCTTAAAGTGCTCTTTTCACAGTATTCCATCTGTTCGTGGAGAAGAGAAGTTATTGCATGTGCGGTACTGACACCTGGTGGCAGCGTCGAGTAACTACACTGAAACTCACTTGTATGTACAGGTAGTGCGCTATGACCGACTGATCCAAGTCTGTGCTCTCGGTTGTGTCTGTAACAGGCTTTTTGTTCGACTCCACCTGCACGGAAACAACTTTAGTAATATGAATTGAACCGTTGATCCCGTCGTGACCTCTGACCTGGGACATCTGGTTGACGCTTTCGTCGTCGTTTTCAAAAATGATGTCGCTGAGCGAGTCACTATCTGAAGGCCTGGATGACAAAAACAACATGGTGGTTTGAGTTTAGTTGTTTTTCTTCTCCAAATTGAATTGCTCACATGAAGGAGGCTCCGAAAACATCATCGTCATCATCTTCGTCATCTTCTTCTTCATCACTCGATTCATTCCTGGTACATTTAGCACTGTTGGATCGTTCTATGGAGGTGGACCACTCCACGGAGCTGGACAGCGCCGGAGGGGGAGCCACATCCTCCACGTCATCGGTGAGTCCCAGTTCATTGAATCGCGGTGGAGGTTTTCTGACCTGAGGCAACTTGTCCGCCGCGCTCTGCTGCTCGGAGCTGTCGTTGCTGCTCAGCACCCCCGAGGAGGGGATCTCACTGCGCTCGATCCAGGCGTTGTAGTAACGCACGATATTCTCATGATTCAAGCGCGAGAGCAGCGTCACTTCGCCTTTGATGCGTCTGAACTGCTTACTGGCCGGGTTGACCTGGATGCGCTTCGCCGCATAATAGCAGCCGTCGAGTTTGTTCTGGACCTACAAACAATGGGAGACATGTTGGATCACTTTTACTCGTACGTGAATATCACAATAGAAAATGGCTAAAACGGTGTTTACCCCTGATTTACAATTTTATTTTAATTGTCTCTGTGAATTATTTTTTTCAATCAAATGGGAGAGGTTAGCTTTAGAGATTAGTTCTCGGGAAGGGAGTGAGTCGGAGGGTTTTCCTCAAAGGTTTGAAGAGTCAGAGAGTAATTACATAATCGATTTTATTTAAAGGCTAGTAGGGCAGTTGTTTTTAGGCGTAGTACTCACTAAAATGTTTAGTTCAGGAAGATTTTCAAGTCCTGTAAAACAAGCTAAAAAAAAAGTGACATGGAATTTTCAACAAGTAGAAAAAGTCCAGGAGTAACAGTTTATCATTTTTAAAATAAAAAAGTTTACATTATAATTGTATCAAGTTTGAATTTAGAATAAATGTAAATTAAGGTTAATAATTGCTAAAATCTAAAATGTAATTCATCTATGAAAAGGGCACAACAGACTCACTATTGGTGTGAAGAAAATATTTTTACAGCCATGAATGCACAATTAATAAGTTATAAAATTATAATGACCTTAATAACGGCGCCGAAAGCTCCTTTTCCTAAAAGCTGAAGCTCCTCAAACTCGTTGAAGTAACGGGAAAACTGCCTGTGGACCCCAGAGATAAACGGAGCGTTTAGGATTTGACTGCGAGGGATGACGGAGGAGGCGAAGTCGACCCCAAGATCTGCGGGTAGAGTAAAAACATGAATGCGTTTCAGCGATAATCTCAACGACATAACACGTGTACACTGTTGTTGTACCCTCTGGGCTGCTATCTCGAGACTGAGGCAGGTTCTTTGGTGACGGAGGCTTGAGGAAGGAATGTTCCAGAAGCTGCTGGGGTGTCCAGCGCTCAGCATCGATAAGACAAAGACACCTGGGAACCACAGAGAGAGAGGGATCTTAGCTATGATCACATTAGAAAATGGGTGACCAGAGTTTTTGAAACGCACTTGTGGAGGAAGTCATGGAAGTCCGCCGGCAGGTTTGAAGGCACTACCACGGGATACTCTTTCACCTCTTTCCCCTGACTCAGAGCCAGCAGCATCAACCCCAAGTTCCACACGTCCCCCTTTTTTCCGATTTTCACGGGCATGACTATCCCCTCGGAAAAACGCACATGTGGCTGCTCAAAGATGTCTTCTTTGCAGATGTCATAGAAGCGTTTTGACAGGCTGTAGTCGGTCAGTCGCACGTTTCCCTCGGTGTCCAGCAGCACGCTAGAGGCCCCGAGCTGCTTGTGGACGACGGAGTTGGAGTGCAGGTAGTCGAGGGCGGCCAGCAGCTGCGAGGCGTAGAGGCAGAGTTTGTCGAGGGGGATCGGCGTCTGGCTGTGGAGGCTCTGGTTCAGGTTGGTCCCGGCGACGTGCTCCACCATCAGGTTGACCGAGATGGAGTCTTCTTGTTCGGTGGTCAGCAGAGCCATGTATTGGATCAGGTTCGGGTGTTCCAACTTCAGCAGGGAGTTCAGCTCATTTTCTGCCGCGTGGATCTAAACAAAAAATGTTTCTTTTGTCAAAGAGCTGATGTTACAAAAACAACTGCAGACACAACTAAAGAACACAAACAAACTGCTGGTTAAAAAGGAAATTAACATGCTAACCACAATGCTAGCCAGACGAAAAAACAAGCTATTCTTGCGTCTTAAATGCTACTGAAGTCTTGGACATTAATAAAGCCATTTTTAAATCATTTTTACAGCACAAACAAAAAGGTAGTTCAACATTTTTATGTAAAGATGCCAGCTTAGCTTGTGCCGGGAAAGGGTAGTGTTGTCAAGATACAAACATTTTCAATTCGATACAGATACTGAGGGAAATATTTAATACTTGATACCATTTATGATATCATAAGGATACAAAGACTCCCAAATTTCAAATAAATATTTTTTATTTACAAAAGAAAAAAAGAAAAACAAGAACCCCCATTACAGCATGCAACTATTAGCCAAAACCACATGTTCAATATTTATATTAAAAAAAAGAATCTGCTACAAGTTTCAGGTCTGAGGTTGAGGAAAAAAAGGATAACAATTATGCAAATATGTTAATGTTAAATTTTTGAGGTTCATTGGCTGTGCATTACATACAAAAAAAAGAGGTTGCGGTATCAATACTTTGAAAATGAATATCATATCCAGATACATTTTAGTTGTTTTAGTATTGATAGTTTTTTTGAGTTTTCGACCCCAGTTGAGGGTAAATACAGAATTTAGCATTCGCTCACTCATTCTTCATGTTCATGAATTACATTTTTATTTGTAACATTTAATTTTTCTCAAAGGTTATCTTGCCTGCATTTGAAGGCGAATTATCAAAGCAGTTCCTCACCTGCTTCCGGCAGTTTTCCAGCTTTTCTTGCTCCTGGCTTGTGAAGAACTTGCTCTTTTTTTGGTTCCAGCAAAGCGACCACTCGTAAACCACGGCGAAGTCTCCCGTGTTGGACTCAAATCCATAGTAAACGTGACGCCCGAGTCGTTCACTTGTCCCTGTTGGTAAACGAAATGTTACTTGAGAGGTTGTTGGCCTTTAAATATGTGTAACTTACCTAAACTCTTCCCCCTGTGGACCGCAAGCTCTCCAAAAGTGCTGCTGTGGAAGTGTAGAAGTTTCTGTGGACGCTGGTTGTCTTCATTTACTGTGTCACGTCTGAAATGAACAACAAATTAGAGAAAAAATGTACCTTCAACTTGATATTTTCACCTGTGACGGGTGCTGGAGGTAGTTCTTCGTCGGCTGCTGATGCCCTTCTTGGCTTCTGACTGGTCCAGAATCGAGATCCCAGGACTCGGAGGACTCTTTCCCACAATGCAGTTGACAGGCGACGAGGACTGTTCAATGCTTTCAAGTCTCTCCTTCGGTTCATGCGAAAAAAATAAGACATTTAAACTCACACTTGCTTTTGAACGAGGAACTTTCTCACCTGTTTAGCAATTTCCTTTCTCCGCTTTTCTTCTCGTTTCTCCTCCTCGCGTCTTTGGATTTCAGCCATGATTTCTTTTTCCTGCGCAAATGACATTCAGTATTGTTTGTCATCGTTGTTTAAACAAGACAAAACCCAAACAAGATGAATGCCTTCAAGGACGCTGGATTATATCATAAACAATCTGGCTAAAGTGATCAAATTTCTTCTTATACTTTTAATAGAAATGAGGGAGGAAATGGCTATAATGCGAATAAAATTAAAAAGGTATTTGTGTAGCCATATTGCTTATGATGTTATTAGATGGTTTGACAGAACTTTTAGGTTATTACCGAACCATTGTATTTATATAGCAAAAATGCTAGTTGCTAACTAAACTGAAGATGTGATCTTAAAGCTAACAATTTTATAAAATGTTATACCAGATGTTTATAGAGTTTACTAGTAAACTAAAAAGTGTTTGTACAGCAAAAATATATTCGTTATGTCATGAATAAAACTGAATTAACGTAGCCATGACCCTTTTTAAAGAGCTAACAATATTATAATATTTTTTAAAAGAACTTGGGCATTAATACAGCTAAACTGCTAGTCACCTAAACATAATAAATATACCAAGAATCTTTTTGAATCCGGACAGCAGAAAGAAAATGCTAGTTGTATTGCTAATAATGCTAAAGAATAAATAAAGCCATAATTTCATCTCTTTAGAACAATGTTATTGGACATTACAGCTGGTTGCTACAATGCTAGTTACCGATAGCATTTTATTGATACAGCAGAAATGCTAGATGCTAATAAAACTGAAAAGCACATGTTGCCATAATGCTACGCTAAAAAAAAGCTAACAATATTGTTAAATTCTATCCCAGATGTTTATACTGTAAAGCTACAATCAAATGATTGTGTTATTATAGCAAGAAAAGCTAGTTATGTTGCAAATGTGAGAAATTGATGTAGCCATGATGCTATCTGAAGAGCTAACAATGTTATTAAACATTATGTCAGATGTTATTACTGTAAAGCTACAATGCTAGTTAATGAGAAATTGTGTTAATATAGCAAAAACGCTAGTTATTTTGCAAATACAAACAAAGAATCAATGTAGCCAAGATGCCAACATTATGTTATATGTTATTACTACATTGTTAGCGCATTAAAAATAGCTAAAAATGAATTTACTGTAAATGTTCACAGAGGTTGTAATTGATGTTGAACGAGACCAAGAACACAAATAAATGGTCCTGAGATGTCGTATCTACGAAGGAAAAAACAACAACTTGGAAATTGGAAAGACGGGACAACATCTGTCGCGATTTCTCACCATGTCCTTTTCCTGTTGCCTTCGCTGGTCCATCCTCTTCTGCTCCTCCAGGTCTCTCTTCTCCTGCTGCCTCTGCTGGTTCTTCAGCATCTCCTCGTGGAAGGAGCGAGGCGGGGGTTTGTTGTGTTCGCTCAGGAAGCCCTGGATGTGGACGGCCAGCTCGTAAATCATGACCTGGAGAACGAGAGAGAGTCAATATCCAAAAAGTTTTGTATTCCGTTTATGTCGACTCACCTCGCCACATCTTGCTTCTGCCAGCTTTGCGAGTTCACTCTGAAGGGTCAGGAGGTTTTCGTTGGAGAGGCCCTTGCTGTTCTTCAGCTCCAGCTCTGGAGGTCTGGTGGGGGAAGTTACAGTTTTGAAAATGGACTTTGCAGGACTTTGCAGAAATCATGTTCAGATTGTCTGGTTCTCCAGGTTGCCAAGATTACTTCCTTAAAAAATATCAGCACTCGTATACGCAGATTTTTGTTCACGATATTCAACAGTATTTTTCATCTTTTCCTACTTTTTTTATTTTCAAATAAGTGATTGGAAAACATTTGTATTTTAAATTTGCAATGAACATTCGAATATTCTTGCATTCTGCTAGATGGCATCAGTCATAACGTCCTCCGCAGCTAAACAAACAATTAAATCCCTGTGATGACTGAGGACGAGAGGATACAGCCGCTTTTAGAGCCGATGTTTGGACATGTTTTGGTTTCAAAACAAACAAAAGCCTTAACGACTTCATCAAGAGTCATGTGGTTTGTAAAATCAGTAACGCCAGAGTCAAGTACTCGACAATACTATAAATGTATCCTTGTTTGTACTAGGGCTGGGTATCGATGGATCTTTTTCAATACCAGTACTACTACTAGCCTTTAAATTTCCCTTCAATTTTAAACCCTTTTTTTTCGATACACATTTCACTACATTGATTCTAACAATAATTAAATTGAATACCGTAGTACAAGTCTTTAATTTAATAATTGTTCCAAATTTTTTAAAGAAAAAATAAATAAATAATTTTCGGTGCAAAAGAACATTCACAAGTGAAAAATGAATCTCTCACTTGTTAGTTTTCAATCAAGCATGCAAGAGCACTGAAACTTGGCATTAAATTACATATTAACTTATTTAATTATATTCTGTTTAGTTTTAGTTAATCATTTAAGTATGGTTGATTATTAATTTCATTTTGTTGGTTATTTATTTTCTTGAATGTCTTAATGTCCTTTCAACCGTATTCATGTGTTGCATCGTGGCTCAGAGGACCACAATTTCATTTACTCTGTAATGTATGTCTCGATACGTGCATATTTCACGATAAAAGAACTTGAACTTGATTAAAGTTTCAGTGTTCAGTACTACCAAAGCACTTCAGATGTTGACTTAAGTTCGACACCCAGCCCAGTATCACAATATGTATCTTGATGTGTATCGCCAGATTGTAGCCAGTACACACCCCTAAAATATACTTATTTCTATGCTTATGCCAAAAAAAAGGGACTTGAACCAGACGAGGAGGTCTAGTGTGACTATTAACGGTTATAAAAGTCGACATTGCATCATTTAGGCAGTTGGATCAAGCAAGATTTCATCATCCTGTTTGTACTTTGTGTTTCTTATGATGCATCTAATGGGGTTTTTAGTTGAGTTTATGGGGTTCTGGTGTCACCCGGTGAGGTGGGTCGTCGGGTCTGACAGGAGGAAGAGTTTCAGGCACAGTTGGGGGGGGGGGTCACTACACTCACAAGTCTGGATACGTAGGTGGACATTTGACCTGCAGGTCCACGGTAACGTAGCACCCCTGGCCCGGGTTCAGCCCGTTGGGCCGCAGACACAGATGCACCTCCGGGTGTCTCTTGACCTGGAAGGAGGAGGAACTCGTGAGGAGCTGCAGGGACACATGTCACCTTCAACACGCCCACGAACCTTCCACGGGTCCTTGCTGCGCAGGTCCAGGAAGTCATCCCCGAATATGGACGAGAGCGCCTCGAGTTCGTTCTCCTGCTGGGCCCAGTAGTCTTCTGACCCATGAGTGTGGAGCTGCTGACGGGACATTCTTCAGACCTACATGGCAGCTCCGGGTCTGTCGAGCGCGGCGGGAAGGAGGAGGAGACTCCGCTGCTGCTCCTCTGTCCACACAAGAGCGTTTGAATGTTGGTGCGAGAAAGTTCCGAAAATGGAAACTAGTGTAACTCACGGATGCGTGGTGTCGTCGGTGCGCGATCCAGTAGTGGCGCGCCAAACACGCATGCGCCGTGGCCCTGACGCGTCTGGCCATGTTTATATGGCAACCCTACAGGGACAATCGGCTACACGAGTCAAAATCGCGTTTGGTTTTCAACAGGGCTTTCTTTATAGAAAACAAACAAACATATAAAACACATAAAAGTACACGTTATTTTAATCAATTAAAGATATGTTCTCTGTTCACTGATAAGGACCACTCGCAAAAGTAAATGGAATTTAATATAGAATGTTTTTATTGTAAAAGAACAACATAATGCAATGAAATTCTGGTTTGCGTATTATAAAATACACACTAAAACATTTCTTTAACAAAAAAAAGGGTAATAAAATGAATAAATTGGTGATAAATCAATATATGTGTTAAATATATATTCTATGGTCACTGATAAGGACCACTGAACATCCGCTGTCATTTTAGATCGCAAAAGTAAATAGTTTGATATAGAATAATATATCTTTATTGTCAATGAACAACATTTTTGACAGTGTTTGCAAAGAGACGCAAACCAGAAGTGTTTCCATGTCTATTGCAGCAAATTATAAAATAGACACTTGTTTATAAAAAAAATGAAATAAAAATGAAAATGGGTAAATAAATTACCATATACAAATATACGAGTAGGTGAGCAGGTAAATACGACGGGAATGAAAATTAATTACAACCAAAATACCATTCATTCACAGTGAAAATTGGGGGGTTATATTTTATACAATATACAAAAAATACGAGTACAGTATACGAACACAACAATCAGGTTAAGGAACATGCAAAGTTTCCCTTTGTTTATATATATATATATATAACGGCAGGGAAATAAAATATCATAACCCTCTGTTTCATCCATTTTCATCCATTTTATTTATCAAATGAAAACTTCCATCATACAATGTTTAAATCTTTTCAGGATGTTTTGCATTTGTGTAGAAAATACTTGGCAAACGTAATTTAATCATTATTTTTAATTGGCGTGGATTTTAAGAATTTTCTTTTGATATTTTTTGTCTCTTGACAAAAAAGGCATCTATAAAGAAATCATTTCGTCACATTACTAGTTTGGAAATGTCTGGATCATCAAAGTTCGACCTAAATACTGACATCTAGTGGCGTATTTGAATGTGCTGTGCACATTTGTTTTCCTCTCAATCGTTACAGATGTACACAGATGAGAAATTAACTACTTATTTGATTCACAAAAAAAGCATTGGCATTGAGAAATAAACAAACCAATTAAAATAAACGACATCCTAAAAATAATGATGATATTGATAAAAATCTACAGTGCGTGTGTATAGCCACAAGGTGGCGGACGTGCAAAGGATTTCGGGTAACTGTAGAAGTCAAACATGTGCATGCACACACACACACACACACACACACACACACACACACACACACACACACGACGCCAAATTATTGTAATTAATGCTGTGACATTTATTTGCCCGGGTTTATTTAAAACTCCCAAACCTTCATTTTTAACTTCCTTGTCTTTCATCTGTATTGTATTAGTCTTAAAAATGGCCTTAGCGGTAGATAAGCTTCTAAATCTTTTTCAAGTCAAAACCTCATTCTTGGAAAACGTGCAGAATGAAAATCCTGACTCCAGGACATTTGGTCACACGTACCACAGATAGTTTGCAAAGCGCCCCCTAAAATATTAACATATTGAGAAGCATTGAAGGCCAAACTTTTATTGATCTGAAGCAGCGCAAGAGCATTTGTGGCAGTTTTGTAATTTACTTGATACAAAATATTTTCTCCATTTCACTGTTGTCATTTGACCCTGTTTGATGTACTACACATTCTTGTCGTTCATGCAACAAAAAAACAAGCAATTTCAGATTTCTATTGAAAGTTGCATGTTTGGTGGGAGTGATAAAACAGTTTCTTTGTTAAAGCCAGGACATGTAATTAAATTCAAAATGGGCATAAATCATTATTGTATAATTCATTTTGATTTGATTTGATCAATAAGGTTTATATCAGAGGCAAACCTTTATTGCATTAGTTTTTCAAAAATATGGTTGGAAAAGCTTATTTTTGTTGAGACTTTCAGGGTGTGAGGACATTGTCTATGTTCTTGTTAATAATGACCAAAACCTGTAGATATTTATTTCCCATTGATACTCAATTATGCTGTATGTAAGTAAGTAATTGATATTTATAGAGCGATTTTTCCAGACCAGGGTCACAAAGCGCTTTAACAATCAAAACAATACTCAATAAAATATATACTTTAAAGGTCGAGATAGAGCATATTTGAATGTGCTTCATGAGTTAAAATGAGATATTCCGACACATTTTTACACCTCTTCGAGCTCCGGAACTGGACAACATGTACTGGTTTCATAGATTGAACAAAATAAATGTATATTAGTTTTGAGTCCAGTTTTGGTGCGTTTCAGACCATGTGGTCATCTTCGGAGGAAGTGGAAATACTAGTCTGTTCCGTTGCTGATAACGTCCGCCGCTAATCCTGCCGAGTGGTGACACGTAGATGTTCCTTCCCCACTTCCTCTGAGCAATACCAGAAGTCATCTTGAAGTACTTGGCAAGTCAGGTCTTTGGTCTTTGGTCCTGGCACACACCTGTGGATTTGCATAATGATCTTTCTCAAGTTTCTCCTCGGGAGGTTTTTTAAGACATTAGGAGGACGAATGAGGAAGTCATCCTTGAGCACTTACTTTGAGTCATGTCGGAGTTAACCGTTCCCTGGGAGAACCTGCGAGAGATCACTCAACAAACAGACATTTTTTGCGTGCACATCCGATGATCTTTAATTCCTGGGAAAACATTTCTCATTGGCAAATCATCCCTAAACATGTCCGGGCCCACCCGCTCGTGCTCTGGTGGTACCGGAGTTGCCAAGCTGTGTGAGGGAGTCAATTTATCTGGTGGTTCAAGTCTCTGTGATCAAAAATGCCGCGCTTCATTTCCCCGTCTTTGAGTCGGACGCCGCCTCGGAGGAGACGTCCGTCACTGCGACGGTTTCTTCTGATCACGAATAATTGTGGGCAGACGTGGGTCCTCGCAGAAAGTGTGGCAGAATCTTTCAAACATGAAAGCTCTTCCTCTTTCCGGCTGCACGGCCAAGGGGATGTCTGCCTCCCATTCTAGCATGCAGGTTCTCATTACCTGATTGGACGCCGCTGATTAACTGCCAACTGGATTGGCTGCAGGTATTTATCGTTTTTTTTTTTGGGCCTGATTGAGCTTATTTAGAGGTCCAGTCCAATCACGGGCAAAAAGAAGGACTGGAGCTCCAGCAGGAAAGTCTGGACAGCTTTCTGACTTGATGCTACTTCTAATACGCCAGACAGTGAGTGCAGCTCTTCATCTAAACAAGATGCATGATTTCTTTCTTTCCATGGTTTCTTTCATGATCCCGAGACTCTGAAGCGGCCATTGTTGTGGATTATGATGGTAAACTTATGCCGGACGTGAGCGTCAGTGTGACGACAAGCGTCTGGCAGCGACTTTTAACGTTTGATGGATACGATCCTTCTGTTGATTAAAAAGACTTTGTTCCTATTTTGCAGATTCTCAGTTGTAGGCGACCCTTGTGGTTCTCACACAAGCCCGGGATGAAGACATGACCACATAAAGATAAAAACATGTACACTGTCGCTTTCGAGAATTAACTTTGAGTCACACATGGCCTTCTTTAAAAACTAGTGCCATTTCCACTTTTCATAAAAAAAACCTTAGGGAAATACAACCGTTTTCGTAGAATGACCCGCGAGCTGAGGTCAGGGATGAGCAAAAGCATGCCGCCTCAAGACAAAAAAGATGAAGTGTCCCCCTGTTGTTGATTCACAAGGGTTTGTGGTCCTCCTGAGAGCCGGAGCTCAATTCTATTCAATCTATATGTTACGGAACGTTTGTCTTACAAAACAGCTCTCTCTCTGATGTTGGGTCTTGCCGCGGCCCACCCTGTTGTCAGACATCGCTCAGGAAAAAGTCCCTCTCCAAGGAACCGACTCCAAAGAAAACAATCAAGAGAAACACAAAGAAGAAACCAGGAAAAGTCTGAACAGGTTTAGGAAAACATTACCAAGAACAGGCTCGCGTGCGCCCAAGACACACACATTTGGAAAGGAAATCTTCCCGTAATTTGAGACACAAGATTATAGATCCAGGAGTTCCATACACCCCATCTTCAGATGATCCTGAAATTAAGAGCTAAGATAAACCAATTCTTATTACTTATTCAGATGGGAAGTCGATCATGATCAAAGTTCATTCTTTGCAAACTGTTGGATGAGTTCTTCATTCAGAAAATCCCAATCTGATGTAGTTTAACCAGGTAATGCGTGAACATTGTGGCGTTTTAAGGCATGGCGCAAAGCAAGGTTTTTTGGGGGCAGCATGGTCCACTCAGGAAAATAAAGGTAAGTTCTGGAGCAGACCATAACAGTAAACTCACCATCCATCTTTAAATTACCCCTTATGACAAGAGTCATCAGACTGCATAGCTCAACCATTATACACCACGTTTAATTACGAGATTTGATCGCCAAATTGGACATTCAGGGTTCTTATATTGCCCTTATTGTGTTGCACCTATATGTGTGTATATATATATATATTCAGTGTCACTGATGATAAGACTGGAGAAATGTGAAGGGGTGTGCACCACTTTTGCCCGAGGAGTAATTCTGTGTAGAGCCCCAACTGTATGTACACCATACCAGGTCTGTCGGAAGTGACAATGTGGTCCTGTTGAAAACTAGAAAAGACGCTACTATGCAATAATAGAATTATCAGCTATGCCACAATGTTATCAGTTTTCTGGAGCTGGCAGGAAAAGTACATGGACCAAAGCTTTTGGTTCAAAGAAACCTTCCTGTGTTAACAAGCATGAGGAACCTTGCATGTAGGCTAGGAGTGTCCAAAGGAAAGAGTGTCTACAGTGTTGTCAAAGGTGGTCTTGCGGAATAGCCAAAAAAAACGTCTTTTGTTGGCAGCATTAGCAACTCACAGTACTAATGAGAAAGGCTTGCCTAAGAAGTCCATCCTCAATTTGTAAGGACCACTCAGTGTAGAGGAGATTCTGCAGAAGACTTCAGGAAATGATTACTGGAGAAAATTGTCTTTAATAGTGATCATTGTAGACTTGATTAGTAAGGAATACATCTTTACAAATATAGGGTGTCCTAAACCCCCAATCCAAAGGAGCCGGTGTACATGTTGGTTCCAACGACCTGTGCAGGGAACTGACCATCTAAGATCTGTTGTGTTATATAACCCTCCACTATTTCTATAAGGAAATGGAGATTTGCACGAAGGAATTTAAGCATTAGCAGAAGGCGTACCCTTTAAAAATTCCCCAGCTCCCTGTAAGAGCTGAACTTGAAGGAATCTTTGACAGTGCCAACCTCATTCAATTCATTCCTGTGCAAGCGTTTATGGTTAACATCAAGCACGGCACGCTGCAACGTGTCAAATTGTCTTTCAAAAAGCGATTGAAAAAAGATGTCGTTGGTCAGTTCTTGGCGTGGAGCGGTACCGCAAGCCTGACGGCTGAATGCTCTGGGGTTTATCCTCCAGTTACGGGACTCACGACATTCTCATCTAGTAGTGAATTAGCACCAGTCGGGCGCAAAAACGCGTCTCTCTGTTTGTCTTTAGCTCACAATTGTGTTTATTAACAGACCTGATGTGTTAACATCCTTCTGTGTGCTGCCCTAACACACCAGCCAGGAGTCGCAAATGAATCACTGCAGTCTGTGGTTGGGGCGTGACCACAACAATAGCCTTCTTGTTAATCTCTGGTCATATTTTTGGTCAAAATAAACCCCTGTTATCCAGTTAAAGGTTGAGGGTTCTGTTGGCAGCGGGGACCGCAACAATCCGAGCCACATCTGCTCGACATATGAGTCTGTTGTTGTGTGTTTACAGCTCAGAGCGACACATCGCCTTCACCTTTCCTTTCTGCAGGGAGTTGAGTTGAAAGAGACGAAGGCACGAGAGACGGGATGTGCGGTCGGGGATGCCAAAATATGGAATACGTATCCCGACACATTCCTTGCAGTTAATTTATATTTAGTGCGACCTGCCTGGAGGAGCGTACTGGAGCTAGTTAGACAGAAACGTGGACGACAGACAAGAGTTGTGGAACACACCTGCTATGGACTGCTGATTGAGAGGAAGTGCGTCCTCTCCTGTGAAATGGAGACGACCACAAGTACACCGACTACATTTACGTAACACCACAGAAAATCTTAAACTGAAATTCCCTCATAGAAAAAAAGATCATCATATCATATTCATATTCATTCAAAATGTATTTATTTTTCTATTTTAGTTCATTTTACAAATGATAGACAATATGTTATGGCTATTATAAATTATTTCACTTAAAAAACGACTTAATTTTTATCACTTAAGCAATTTTAGGAGCCAAGTTTCCACAGATGTATTTGCTCTTTTTATTAGTCAGAAAGTCTGTTAAGCTTAACCTTACCCCCCTGTTACGCATGATAGATAAAAATACTTTTAAACTAATTGTATTTATCATTACTGTACTGTATTGTAAAGCTAAGCTTTAAACTAAATCGTAGATATATTTAGTAGGTGTGCTATATAGAAACATTGACATTCTAAATTATATATGATTATATTATTAAAATCGAAATTCTGTAGATCTCAGAATCATTTACAAATACTCAATGATTTATATAAATTCCAAACCTTTATTTAAAATGAAAATATAGAATGTTTCTTGAAAAGAAATGCATATGTTGTGAAGATTCTCAAAAAATAATAAAATATAATTATAATAGTAATGGTAAAGATAAATATTATTAGGGGTTCATGCCATATATAAAGAATATGCACATTGGAAATGGCAAATGTTTTCTAGAATGACGTGGAAGGGATCTATTTATCAAAAAATGTAATAATACTACAAAAGATACGTCAATGGTCTCACAGGACCATTGTTACGAGCTGTGTGGTTAGCTAACTAGCAGTGGCTGTCCAATTCAATCTTTTCAGCAAAGTACAAAGAAAATGGGCCAAAAAAAAATGAGAAGGTTTTCCATGATTTCATCTTTTTGTCTTTTTCAAACAACAAATGCAAAAAGAAATATTCCAGACATGATTAAGCTGCGCAACCGGTCGCCTTGGTAGAAAACCATTGTGAGAGGAGATGCGTCTTATTTTATTTCCACAAATAATGGAGGATAGTGCACGTAGTTCAGATCACCATTCTCCCTTTAAATACTGTATTAAATGATTCTGTTTTTTTGTCCTGAATATATCAAGAAATACTGGGTGGACCAATGAGCTTGACCGCTACAGCCACTGTCTGTCGAGGTAGACCGCCTTCCTATCACCTGCTTCTAAACCTTCCCGGAGTTCAGTTTGGATAATGGCATGCGGAGCGCTTTTGAAAGGGAGACCGCATGTTTTCAGCTTGAATTCATTCCAGCTATGTTCTCATGAATAGCAGATTCACATGACTCCTTCTGACAGCCGCCACCGCATGTAAAGTTTGATTCAGCGTGTGTGATTAGTGGGGAATAAGCTATATAACATATTTCCCCCCAAATCTCCTTCACCACGGGGCCCACTGCTCATAAAGTTATCGCCCGGGTGCGAGGAAGCTCGCAGTGGATATGATGTAACTCATCCACGCTCTGCTTTCCGTGTTAGCATCGCGGCAGGAGTCCCATCCTGTTTCAGGTGTCAGCCACCCAGCGGGATGATGAGAATACCATCTAGGATGATCCAGGAGAAGACATTAAAGGGCAGAAACAAGTGCCGGACATATGAGAGGTTACGAACATAGCGCTGGATGGTTTGCTTTTCTAAGGTAGTGAGCCACGCACGGAGCCGTCTGTGTATTTTTCTTTCGCTTAACATAAGGCCTGGAGGAGGAAAAACACCTTCACACGGGCTTCACCGAGAATATTATGAACTACTTGGGACCTTTCGCTTCTTCCAATTTCCCTGACTGAAGGTTTGTTTAGATGACAGAAGAATATGACTCATTCTCTTCAGGATATTTCAAAGAGGACCCGATTCTATCAACAGACTAATTGACTTTGTGGTCTTTCAGAGTAATTACACTATAGATGAGAGTCATGTGGCCCAGACAAAATAAGGGACGTATTTATGACTCAGAATTAAAGACTTGCTTCTTTGAAATGTCCAAATGAGGTCAATTAGAAAATAGATACTGGTGGCCTGCTCTATTTGGAGTGCTTTGATCCTCTGTTTGCTTTAGTTGGACACCGTGAAAGTTCAAGGGCGCTCTGCCCGCTGAAGACACAAGCCAGACTGAAGAAGTGTCTCTCCGTCAGTGAAAAGCACGTCCGCGGACACGTAATGTTCACGTTTTATTAGATCTTCTGCCACTTTTCCCGCGGGCAGCCCGGCCAACGAGGGTCAGGGGTAAGCTTACGAAAGCGAAGAATGAACTGGATGATGAAGTACAAAATTATACAAACCGAGTGTTCCGTGACATGTTCACTTTTTTGACCTCAAGATGTGGTTTAAGAAATTCCACAGTTGTAAGTGCTTACTTTAAACGAAGGAGACGAATCTGGGATTATTATTCTCCTCGTTCATATTCTTGCTCGACCTCTTTTTTTGTCCCAGGTCTGCCCCATGCTCTGCTCCCAGTAGATGGTTTCAGTGTAATTATAACAGTCCATCCTCTCCCAAATCGTGACCAAGTCCCAAAAATGCTTGAACCTCTTCTCCTGGGAAAGGATTTACCTGGTCCACCGTCCACTGTGTGCACCTAATCCCTAACTCTACCGACCATCCCAATGGAAGTTGAAGGCTGGACTGACAGAACCACCAAGACTCCACTCTGTCCTTGCAGAGAAACTCTTATTTATCACAAGGGATGTGGCCCAGACTCTGCCACAAAACAGAGCCTGAGGAACCTGGGTGTTGTATGTAACAAAGACATGTCTCTAGTACAACACTGCAAAAAAATGTTTCCTACAACTGAGAAAAAACTCAATTAAAAAATAAATTTAGGAAAATGTCACAACATCATCTGGAGCTTGTAATCCATGCGTTTGTCTTTTCATTTGGACTATTGTAATGAAAGCTGTCTTGCCTGCAGTTTATACAAAACTCTGCAGCGAGAATTCTGATCTTCTCTAATAGGAGAACTCACATTAACCCAATCCTTAAAACTCTGCATTGGCTGCCAGTTTCTTTCAGGATCAATTTTAAAATCCTGGTTCTTACTTTCAGATCTATTCATGGTCAGGCTCCTCCTTACATCACTGATCTGATCCAGCCTTACACCCCAGCTCGGGCTCTGAGGTCTGTGGATCAGAATCTACTGATGGTTCCTGAACACACTTCCGGACCAGAGAAGAGAAATCCTTCCAGGCTGTTGCTCCTAAGTTTTGGAACGATCTTCCTCTCCCTCTATGTTTGATGGATCTACTGACTCCTTCAAGAAACTTACACTTGGAATCCACCCGCACTAAAAGTGATTGACTTCAAAATCAACACAATCGAATGTATACAATGTTCAGTAAATTCCTCCCGAGGCGACTTAAGGACACATTTATGCAGACTACAGGCTGAATAAATCTTGTTACAGTCACTACAGCGGGAAACGACTCCATCATTTTGTGTGGCAAAATAAACATTACATCAGCGACAGATTCTGTCCGGCGAACGTAAATACACATGTTACTTCTCAGTCACAGACACTCGGTGCTGTGTCACCACCTAGACTGGGTCGAAAAAAATAATCTAATTTCCATGTCTTGGAAGATAAAAGTGACATAATAAAGGTTGTTATGCAACGGAAGGACTTTGTCAGTGTTTGCGTTCAATGATAAGGCTCCATCCAGATGTGATTCGGACTCTCTTTTTTTAACCGGACTATAAAGAGTGACTATCAGTCATCATAAGAGACGGCTTGGTGATCTAATCAAACACAGGGTCATTTTTTACGCTAAACAGTCGACAGATGGTTCGGGCCCTCTGCTAGCAATCACAGCCAATGATTACCAAATTTCTCCTTCGATCAAATGCTAGGAGGGGAAAGAAAAAGACACTGGAACACTGAGTAACCTCTAATATTAGCCAGAGCACAATGAAACAACGCTTTTGTTTGTAATAAGGAGGCTTAAAATATTCCTTAACGGCAAACAGATTTGCTTGTTTTTGAATATTTCCTCCCATTCGTTTCTTATGAAATCCCCGTGGACGCCTTCCAAACACAAAGCCTGGCACAGAACAAAATGTGCGAAACTAAAAAGCCAGACTTTTAGCGAAACTTGATTGATTCCACCGGCTTATCTTATCTCAAGGCCGACACCTTTAAGTAGAAGCAGTTGACGGATGATGCTATGATTGTTTTTTTTCTTGGTTAACTCTTAATGGTAATGGGGCGACATAGCTCAGATGGTAGAGTGGTTGCCTGCAGTCCAAAAGGTTGCAGGTTCAATCCCAGCTCCAGACAAGCTTGTGTCGTTGTGTCCCTGAGCAAGACACTTCACCCTGATTGCTCCTGATGGTGAACTTGGCGCAAGTGTGCAGCCTACTCCCATCAGTATGTGTGAATGGTTGAATTTCCCCTCGCGGGACTAATAAGGGATTCTAAAAAAAAAAAAAAAAAAAATGGTAACTGTCAAAAGAGTGTTTCCTGCTCTGCCATCAACATGTTTTTTCTTAATAATTCAATTAACCTTCACCATCGTCGCACCATGATTTAGCACAACCTCGATACGCTCTTGTGTTTTCATTGCGTTACGGGTGTCGTGGCTTTCGCCATTTGTCATTGAACTGAGACGAGCTCCCTCTTGGAAAGCATGTTCTTATCTTTACAGTTGTCAAGTCGGCCCATAATTTGTTTAATAAAACGCGAGTGGAGCCAGGAGCCTGATGAAAACTATGACCCAGTCGCTGTCCGCAGAGAACAGGGGAGGACGTTTTAATTAGCAAAACATTAAAAGCACATTTTAGCAACTTTATTCTTCATTGTGATTGATGAGGGGCAAGGATATTGGATAATAACTAAATATACTCTTAGTTCCGGAACATTTAGTCCCACTTTCCAGACCGTCGCGAAGGAATATTTGAGTAATGGACCGGCCTCTCTGTATTAGATTAAATCATTAGTGTTGGTGAATAATGAAGGCGTAAATTCTTAGACGTTGATGCTCTTTGGTTCTGAAGAAGTCAACAGAACAACTGGCAATGCTTGAAGGATTCTTCTAAATGACTCGCGATAGTTCTTCATGGTGAAGACAAGCGATGATTACAGACTTCTTCTCTGGCATGTTTTGTTCTGGCCTGTGGCACATACGTTTGTTATTAAGCTGTCGAGCACAGAAGCGAGTGTCTCATTTGATGTTGAGTCGCCATTTCAACACCAAAAATGACCTTCAGGCCTTAAACACTTTAACTCGGATAATATTCCTCAAGATATATTCTTAAGGAGAAATCGTTTTCTTATATAATAAAAAGAAAAATGTGTATTCCTTCTTAAATATTAAATAGTTAAATCAGATTTAAATTTCTCATTTACTTTTGTAAATGTATAATTATTTTTTTTACATTACTTACATCTAATACATTTATTTGCTCCAAATGTTTTCCAGCTTTTCATAATTTGTCTTGTCTTGGACTCAACAGCTCAGGTCTTGATAGTGGTCTTGAAGGATAAGGGACCAGGATATTTATTAAATTGAATCCATTATTGTTATTTTTGGTCTTGGCCTTGGTCTCAAACTGGAAAAGTCTTGATTTGGTATGTCTTTATCTTGGTCTCTCCGGTCTCGGACAAGGCGGTCTTGAGTTTACTCCAGGTGAACAGCTTAATCAATCCGAATAGAAAAAACTCTCAACTTAGGTAAAAGTTGTCACCACGTGATCTGGAGCTTATAATCCATGTGTTTGTATCTTCTCGTCTCGACTATTGCAGTTTATTTTCTTGTCCAAACAAGAAGGAGCTGTCTCGACTGCAGTCAATACAAAACTCTGCAGCGAGAATTCTGACCCACTTTAGTAGAAGAAATCACATTTCTCCGATCCTTAAAAATCTTCACTGGCTGCAAGTTTCTTTCAGCATCAACTTTAAAATTGGTTCTTACTTTCAGAACTATTCATGGTCAGACTCCTCCTTACATCAGTGATCTGATCCAGCCTTACACCCCAGCTCGGGCTCTGAGGTCTGTGGATCAGAATCTGCTGATGGTTCCTGAACACGCTACCCGACCAGAGTAGAGAAATCCTTCAGGCTGTTGCTCCTAAGCTTTGGAACAATCTTTCTCTCTCTCTGTGTTTGAATGATCTACTGACTCCTTCAAGAAACATCTCAAGAAATTTTGATTCACGCAGGCTTTTCCTTGATTTTCTGAGACTCTTGTGTTTGTCTCGGTGTTGTCTTGACCTTTTAAGTATTTATTTTATTGGGTATTTATTGATTGTTTAACCGCTTTGTGACCCTGGTCTAGAAAAGCGCTCTATAAATACTAGTTACTTACTTACTTACATTACGCATAGATATGACATCTGAGACTTTGATTTTTAAATTGTATTTCTATTTTACTCTTGGGTTTAATATTGTCTAGGGCTACAGCGATGTAATATTATACAAATGTAGTATTTTACTAAATATTTTATCGTTTTCAGGTAATCAATCAGCAAATATTTTATATAGTTAAAAATGCCAAAAAAGTAAATATGAAATTAATCACTACTTAATAAATGGCCAACTGGCAAATAGTTTAAGTTCACAACACAAATGTAAAAAAAGAATGAATTATAAAGGAATCAATGAATAACAAGGCAAACGTCGTCTTGAACTTGTCTTTGTTTTATTTTTGTGTAAAAGCATGTAAATGAAGATGATATTCAAACTATGGCAAAAAGAGTTGCAGGGGAAAAAAAACAGTAGAACTGTCATTCTAAGATCACATCTGAATTCTACAAAAAGGCCACAATTCCATACTTTAGTTGTAACCCAGGTGCCCACCTAGTGACGTGAGGATCACTGAGATCAGTAAACTCGGCTTTCCTGGCACTCGAGGCTGTTTAGCAGCACGTCTGTCTGCAGGCTTATTAAAACTTGGCTTCCTAATGAACGCTCGTCCTTGAAGCCTGCTGAGTGCTTAGTGCTGCTCAGGAGACGGAGCTCTGGAGACACGGGGCCTCTTCCTGCTCCCTACAGAGCGCCGGGATATAAAACTCAGCTGCGTCGGCGAGCCGGGGGTAGAGTCATAAGAACACTTGTTCGTTACAATTAGCTGGAACAAAAATACATTCCACCGGTGCGAGCGCTTTCTCAGCAACTGTTTCTCGGCTGCCGCTCGTCGTTTTTAGTCATCGGACGTAAAGGAGTGGAATTCAATTACAAACAGACCCGGGTCTGTAACCAGGCCGTGACTTCACACACAGACAGTTTGAGAAAGTGGACAACGCTGGTGTGGGCGAGCAGACGGGGTTGCACAACAGTGCGTCTCCCTCAGGATGATGATTTATGAGCTGGGCAGTGACGGGAGACACCACACGACCTCATGTCTCAATTCTCAAGTGGCCATGCCTTCGCTACTTTAAGTGCAACCATGTAATTATATCATTGGAGGTGTCAGGAGGGGAAAAGGAAACTTGGAGGAATCCTTTTCCCATCTGTTTTCAGGTGATGCAGTCGCTGTAAACTTTTAAGTTCTTTGTAGCCCTTTTCTTGTTCATGTGCTTCCGGTCTACTGTCTATGAATTATCCTTTGTCTACCTATATAAAAAGGTTAATCCCATATGATTGATGTCATAAAGTCATAGTCGACATTTGGCTTTTTTAATCACAATAAATCCATTAAAGGTTTATCAATCATCCGTTTACTTTATTCTTGTAAAACCTGGCATTTGTGTCTGTTAATCTTGGACTTTTGTATTTTATTTTGTTAATGCGCACTCATGTGCTGATTTAAGTGTCTCTTAAATTGTTCTAGGAGCTTTTATTATACTCATCAGTATGTTTTTTTTGCACAAAACTGTCATTTAATAAAGATATTTACATTAGAAAATACGCTTAAGCCCCGCCCACTTAAATGCGCTGTTTTGTCTGAGAACAAGGCATTCAAGGACTCACGTAAATTTCAAACTCACCCCTAATACTCCCATTTTGTACATTAAAAACGAATAATAAAAATAAGGTTTGCTGCTTAATGTACACATTACAAAAAAACCTAAAGGCAGAAGCAACTCTCACCATGTTTACATTAATATTTATTTTGTTTCACGAATAACGATTAAGGTACTTTATGTATCAAGTATATGATTTAGGGCTTCTAGGGGAGGACACCTCCGCCAGAATGACGCCAGAATGTTTAATTTAAACCTTAATCTCGTTTGGCGAGATTTCAGACGGGGGAGAACTTTATTAAGTAATAACTTACTTACTAACGGAGCAACGTCTTGATAAATGAAAGGGGAAGACAACATTTATAACCTAAATAAGCCTTTAATGTAAATACATTTACTACTCCATTGACAATACACTGTCTAGGAAGCAATGTTTCTGAAGCTGATTAGAAAAGTCCTCCACTAGTTAGAAACACTGATATAATAGAAGCCAATCCTTCTTGTTCCCCATTTTTGGTATGGTCCTCTGGTGGGTTTGCATCTTGCCCAAATGCAACCCCATTTTGTGCCTCCTTAAAAGAAATAGGTCCCCCTCACCCAAGACTCTTACCTTAAGCAGTAGAAGCAAAGTGTTATTTTTGTCACATGGAATATTAATCAAATCCATCAGAGGACTGACACTCACTATTTGGTTTGGGTTCTGTTTTTTCCTGCGTCAGGTCTCGGCGCCAATTTGGATAGGGTCGTTTTCGGCATGAAACCAGTGATAAATGTGTGGCGCGTACGGTCAATTAACAAAATAAAACATTATGAAATACACTATAAATCGCTTTTGACTCTGAAACATAAACATGACTTCATTGGCTGAGCGTGCACCAACACCAAACCTCCATAAATAGAGTCTCGCTTCATTTGCTTGACACCATAAATGAAGAAAGCCTTATTTTGGGGAGTCCAGAGTCCCCAGTTTGTTTGACATCGAGGCTAGACTAGTAATGGTCCGTCACACATTTGGGTACATGACATCATCTGCAAATGTGAAGACTGCAAATTTTTGGTTTGAGTTGCTGTTGACCTTGATCTAGAAGTCATCTCTGGAGAGAGGGAAGCTGGAACTGGCCTGGAACCCTAAAACTGAAACCTGATCGGATTTTACCCAAGATTATGCACCACAGTGTGAAGCTTCCTTCCAGAGTTTACATGACGACAACTTGAGATTTAATGCTTAATAAGCCGGGCTAAAGATCAGACGGACAAACCTCTGATGTGGTCACTTGGATTTGTCAAATAAGAAAGTGAAATTGCAGTTGAAAGAGATTCTTGCAGTGATGAATGGTCTTCGAAAACATCTGTCTGAAGCCTCGGGGGGGATTTCCAGGTCAGACTTCTCGCTCTCATCCCTCCATCCCCTTCTCTTGGATGGTTTCAACAAGGTTTCATTGATGGCCCTCTCGCCCGCCAACATCGGTCTTTGTCATAGGCTGATGTTGGTGTCGCCCTCTTGACCCCGGTGCTGGAGGGATCCCCACCCAACACAGCTGGTAATTAGAGAACGCCTGTGGCCGAAAACGCTTTGAAGTTATCTTTGCTAATTGTTCTGTCACCCTCTTTTCCTCCCAAGTTTTCTCCGAGAATGTCTGCTGTGGCAGCCCACTGGTTCGTCCCGGGCCAAATGAACTATGGAAAAAATGTTTAATGGATTGAAAAATAACAAATTTATCATGCTTAATGGGAAGCTATTCAGGTCAAATTGACCTCATGCGGGGGGTTAAATCGCATCATAACTTTCTGGCACTCGACCTCCGCCGTTAATTGGGGCCGGCGAAGAAGATTTCCCTTTCGGTTGCTGAAGAGAGCACATGATTCCAGAGCTAACCAAGCATGAGGCCATCAAACATGAGCAATGCATGAATCTGAACGCTACATATGCGGAGAGCGCTGCTTGAAAACACAGCCAAGCAATTAGTTTGGCTCGTCGTCGGGCTGGGATGCCAGAGTGGTGTGCTGTTGGAGGCAGGAAGGCACGTGTCATCAGTGAGTCAGCCGCGTAAGTGTTTATGCATCATCCATTCCCAGCAGTGAATGTAAACAGACCTTATCCTCCGTTACTCAACAGGCGGCAGTCTATTCATGCAAACAAGACCATGAATCTTTTTCGTGCCGTCAGACTGGGCGAGTGTCGGGTGACCTTTAACAAGCTCCAACGTAGGATTAGCAGAAGGCTCGAGGATGTTCAAACGACCGCTTTCAACAACGGCGTCTTTATATTGTTTAGAATAAAAACTGATCCTCTGAAGTCCATTTAAAGGGTGTGGACCAATTACAAACGCATGACATTACTCTTCGTTCCAAGAACGGTTTACTCGAATGACCTGTAAAGGAGGTTTAACCTTAAATTTAATACCTTATTAAGAAAAGTCAATGCAGATGTGTTCTTGTCATGAAACATCCCTTTCCAAGTTTCTATTGCTCATAGTTGTTCTGTGGGTTTGATGAAAAACCAAAATTATTGTAAATTTAAGTTGCTACACTCACAACACTAACCTTTCCTAGGGGCCAAACTTAAGGATGTTGTCGCATCCCAGACTATATACACACTTTGGGATGTTTATCTTCACTTCATGCAGCCTTCATGGATTTTCATATATGTTAAATTTGACTTTGAAAGTAGTAACCCACAGGTGAAAAGTTGAAAGCATGGACTGAAGTAATTTCTGTGACGTCACCTGTCACCTGTTACTGAAGCCAATCATGGCCATCTTGGAAATGTAGTGTTACGGTTTGGCCAGTCAAGAGGCAGCGTTTGGATGGTCAGAATTATGATTGGGAAATAAAACCTCTAAGCTGTTGAGTTGAGGCTATGGTGGCTAATACACTAATTTGTCAGTCAAGTCAACCATGGTCCTGTATGTGCAGGAAAGCTAATACACAATTAAAACGGAAAATGTTATGAAAACCAATAAAACTCTATACAGTTTGTGAAGATAGTGAAATTATTTACAAGACCAAAGTGGCTTTCTTAACCGGGCTGTAAATATCTTGCCATAATGCCTGGGTTGTTTTGCTGGATGTCAGGGACTTCCAGTTTTTCCAAAGCCAGCCTCTAGTGGACACTGAATGAACTGCAGTTTTTTCACAACCTTTAATTTACACAAAACGTCAACTAAGAGGCTCTTTTACTCGACTTTTAGCGAGGAACAGCAGCACAATGAAGAGCTGCTTTATTTCCTCGGACAGGGAAAGTACTTCCTTGAATTTTATGCATGTTATCAATATAATTTGTAAAAGCAACAGATACTGGCAATAAAAGTTTCTGATTCTGAAAACTCTTAGCAACAAAGCAAAACAAAAGAAGAATAATTCACAACCATCAACAAAACCATTTAGAATGATAGATCACTGATAAATCAAGTCTTAAGGTAAATGTCCATCTATAAACTTATCTTGGTACATTCATCCTCAACAAACCAGGAGACACCAATTCATCCTTGTTTCCCCTTCGACTCATCTGTATTAGGAATGTTGGTTTATACCGACTGTGTCTTTAGGAAAACATTGAGTAGGTCCTTATGTGGGTTTCTGCCCATGGCTTCTGATAGTCTTGAAACATTCTTGGTTGTGGATGTTAATTCAGAGCAGAACCCCATTGGCATGACGTGACGTACTCTCTCGTGGTGTCTCTCAAAGCTTCTTGTTTGGCGGTTAAGGGATTACCGTCTTCTTTTTCAGCGAGAGAAAATGACTTTTTATCGTTTTTTAAAATTGTGTCAGAATCTGGGAAGCGGTGGTGCCAGACAGAACGGACCCAGCGGTGGCCTAGTGGCTTTTGCGCATCATTCATGTAATGAAAGAGTGTGTTATAAAGTAATACGTTAGCTAATGCATGATTATTTCTTTCCTGCGGTGGTGTAGGAGGATGTGGGGTAATTGCACCAGATATCGATTTCTGCAGCTAATGTGGAAAATGCTTGATTTTCCGCGAGGCACGGATCTTGGAGGAGGTTTTTGAAAACGGGATGCGCAAACGTCCATTCATCACTATAAATAGCAATCAAGATGACTGTGGTCGTGTCTCCGGCAGGGTTAAAGAGGAGCTAAGTGAAGCACAGAGGAGGGAGAAGAGAAGTAGGGCGACGGATTTGAATGGAGGCCAGAATGATCTATCACGATTATTAACCTCTCCCTCCACCCTCTATTTTGTGAATCGTTTCGGAAATCCAAGGAAAACATGACACCAAGAGCCGGTGTCACAAGGTTTATATCCAACATCATTCGGAAATAAGTGCCAGTATTTATGCAGGCTGTGATTGATTTCATGTGGTGCTAAATCTCCATCTGAAGGCATCTTCGGAAAATGTAAGTTTGTCCTGTAATTCATGGCAATTTCTTATTTTCGTGATCCACCCTTTGACTCAAGTCCAGTGACGTTTATTGTGCTCTGGCGTGACATCATCCTTGTGCATTGTTCGTCCTTTAAATCACGAGAGGGAAACCCAGAAGATTATAGGAGGAGCATGTGGTGCAGGATGAAGTCATTAGCGGCGAGATCGTAAAGGTTGACGGCGATAAAACAGCCATAATGTTTTGAAATCAAAAGTCTTTGAGCCGCAGGAATCTTCCTTCTTGCTGTTTTCAATTTGTAGAAAAGTCATCAAATCATCTCATTCGGAGGGATATTGACGGATGTGATTTGTGTTTTTATAGTTCTGTGAAAGACGGCTTCATCTTATTAAAAATGGCCATTGTTTTCCAGAAGCAAGTCAGTGTGAAAATGATAGATCCCAACAGATGCAGTTGGAATTCTAGCTTGTGTCCCTGACACTAATTCTATTCCCCCGAAGTGCATTAAAATAACTTGCTTGGAATCGTATTGCGTTGAAGACCACTTGGTGGTACAAAATAGTCCAGGTTGGATGGTCTTTGGAGTCTTCAATCAGTTGTGTTGAGGAAAGAGCTAAGCCAGAAGCAAGACCTTGTCCACATTTTAAGCCATATTTTTGACTTGGTAGGAAGAAGTGGTTTGTGGAATCGTCTTGTGCTCAACTCGCCCTCATCCAATTGAAAGTAACCTTTTTTAAATTAATTGTTTGGATTATTATTATGGACCAACGTTCATATAGAAAAAAAAGAAAAAAATATATAAAAGCATGACCTGCATGAAAAAAACAGTGCTCAATCAGATAGAGCTCTGGACAAGTCACAACAAGATGTTTGTGTATCTGCATCTATGGATATTTGATTGTATGCCGATGATGGTGTTCTGTATGTGTGTATCTCTTTAAGAGACTTTGTGCCGATGTGTGAGTTTAGGTAAGCAATAATTGTAGACCAGGGTCACAAAGCTCTTAAAAAATCAAAACAATACACAATAAAATATATACTTAAAAGGTCAAGACAACACCGAGACAAACGCACGAGTCTCAGAGAATCAGGGAAAAGCCTTCACGAATAAAAATGTCTTCAGATATTTCAGATGTTTCTTGAAGGAAATGTGTATGTGTTCAAGCATTATTTATATGAGGACTGTCAAACAACAGTTTTTTTTTCTAGAGTTTGTGTTTTACTAATTTTCACTAGTCAAGAGTCACACGCTAATGTTATTTCAGGAAAAAAAAATCTGTTTTCTTTTTGTGAATGAAACACATTTTAGACAGTAATAGTGAAAAGAACATTTTTCCTTCCTGTGCAGACCGGGGGTTGGAACTACTGGTCTATAGAGATTATTATTATTATTATTATTATTATTATTATTTCTCTTAATCAAAACTCTGATAAATGTGATAGAGGTTCAAATTCTATGTTTTTTTTCTGTCAGAAATTCACACACATTCTGGTTCAATTACTTTGAAACTATATCCACCGTTTTAGGAATTAGGATTTAATCCGTGCCCACTTACAGCTGTTGTTGGAACCCTCTTCTGAGAACAAGAATCTAACTTCTGCCCAGAAAACGGTCATTACATTTACTTCTTTAATTGATGCCTGCTTCTGCTCTGGAAATCTCCAAAGCCACCAACAACTTTAATGTGGCTGAAAGACTTTATTTTTCCTAAAACTTCGAAAAAAAAGTAGAGACTCAACACAACAATTTAAAGAAATTTGGGAACTCTTCATATTGCATTTTAAAGCCTTGCAAGATTTTCCAATCTGAGTGATTAGTTTAGTGGTATTACTAACTGATTTACGCCACCCAAAGTTTAGATGTTTTTTACAATATATATACTGTATTTTTCGCACTATAAGGCGCACTAAAAAGGCTTTAAATTTCTCGACAAACGACAGTTTGCCTTATAATCCGTCACGCCTTATATATGAATATTACCTGGTGGGTGACTTGTTTACAAACCCTTTCATGACTCTGAGCAGACCCGGCTTGTGCGGAATTACGTCATTACGTCATCGCATGGTGGGATTTAAGACGCACGTCACATCATGGCGGACGTCTATGGAGTAAGATTACTGCCACCGTTTTACGCGAGTGTGTCTTGGTTGTCGTACACTCAAAACATTTTTGTTTTGCGCAAAATCACTCTGCTGCACGCTCAAACAGTCATACACGCACTCTAGCTGTCATACACGTGCTCAACTTCACTGCTTCTCACGCAACATTTGTCTGCTCACAACACCAGTCTCACACGCTGCTGCTTGAAGCCTTTTAAACATAATTTGAACATCGTTACCATGGGAGTGAACGGAGTTGTCAGAATGCTTAATAAAGTCTGACTTTATCTGACTGTTTTGTTGCATTCCCTTTAGCACAGCTTTTTCTAGTGGATGCATAACACCACCCCAGTCAAACATTTGACTGTATCTTTTATTCTACGCGCCTTATAACCTGGTGGGCCCTATTTATGAAAACGGTTCTAAAATAGGCCATTCATTGAAAGTGCGCCTTGTAATCCGGTGCGCCTAATGGTGCTGAAAATACGGTAGATATTTTTATATAGTTTTTTACTGTTGTATTCCCTTTGTCTTCATTTGTATTTGATCTAATATTTTGTCATTTGTATTTTTATTTGATTTCTTCTTAATGTGTAAAAAAATGAAAGAAAATCAAAGAATGTTGTGTATTGTACACTGTGATCTAAGTCGATAATACCAATAAAAAGATTTAAACATTTTAAACAATGACCCCATTCTTCTTCTACTACTAGGACTTCAAAAAATATATATCCCTAAAAATCTTTTTGACCTTGAATTCTATAATCAGATGACGACGTAAGAGTTCAACAGATATCGTTTGTTTGAATCCCAAAATGGTGATTAGATCAATGGTGTGAACCGCTCGACTGTTCCCGACCCCACATGGTCTTATCTATGGCTGTGGGGAGTCTGCAGCAAGGAGGATGTCTTTGGTGTTGACCAACTCTTCCGCACAAAGAGTCTTTTGACAGCCGTGGCCACTCCTCTCATCCTTCAGAAATATAGCAGATTTGCGCTGCTCCCCGTCTTACATAACGCAGGAATCGCACTAACAATAACAATATTCAGGTCTTGACGTCGCAGTGACACAAACAAGCTTCGTGTGTGCGTGCACGCCGAAGGAAGTTCAAGAGGGATTTGTGTTCTGTGCCTCCGGACTACTTACTGGTTCTAATTGGTCCACTTTTAGTGTGGTTTCACAGTGTGTTGGCTGTTTAATAGCTACAGGACACACGTGATGCCGCTCTATCTGGGGGAGCTAACACTTTGTCAGCGCCGAGTGGGCGCAGTGTCAGAGTTCAAGTGCCCCCCCATTAGAAAGCCTAACAGTATCGTTTTAACACTGAATGTGTTTCGAGCATCTGCTGAATTTTAAGCAATCGCTCTGAATCGGTCTCTGTGATGACTTTGAATGGAGAGAAACCAACAAGAAACGTCAATCCCGCGGGTTAGCTACCTTCAAAGATCCCGGGGTCTCCTTCTTCTTCCCCGGAGGCCAACATAATACCGACTTTGTTAGGAGTGGGCCCGGAGGGAAGAAAACATGGGAGTTTGTTGGCAGGAAACCACTGAAAAAAACACCTCAAATGATTTGCCTTATTAGTGCAGTTGGGCTAGTTTACAACAATGGCGGCATTTCCGAGTAGGAATTTATAATTATGCTGGACAAGCCATTTTTAAAGATCTATATTTATTTCTATACATTTTCCCATACTGTGACTAATACTAAGTTGGACATGTAATCCTAGCCGGTTCTCGATATACAAGTGTTGCATGTGTGTCAGGTACTAAGGTTACTTAGGGAAAAACAATTCAATTAATTAAAAATAAATGACATAAAATGTGCATAAAGTGAATTCAGGGAGGTTATGGCTTATGCAGTTTGACACATTCAGGAGCTGAAATGATGGAAACGCATACATATTTAATATAATTTAAATAGTCATATTTCTATTTTCAGGGGGGCCGTACGCCCCCTTACATTTGGAGAAAAGAGCTGAAATTATCGACAGCTCACTTGTTACTCCCCAAAACTCTACACAGTCCAGTTGTCTTCCTTTGAAACAGGGGTCTCGAACCTTAAATGTCTTTTAGAAATCTGAATTTATATTTTGTTGTTTAATGTTTCATTGACTTTTGTGTGGTTTCACTGTGAATTTGAGCCCTTTTGGTCTATTGGTCTATTATTTTGGTCATTCAAACTATCCGTTAACCATATAATCAAAACCATCTAAACCATAAAATCTGATATTATGAACTCATTCCTCAACCATCTGACGCTGAACAAGTTCTCGCTCTGCCTACATGTCACTGACCTCAAATGGCCCAGTTTTGAGTTTTAGGACATCCTGAAAACATGCGTGATCTCAAGGTCAAGGTGACCTGAAGGACCGAAAACAAATGTGGGTGTGTTATACCTTGTGTTGCATCCGGGTCAAGATGAACGACCTCCCTAACTTTCATGACTACATAAGCAGTGGTGGATGTTGTTCACCTTGACCCAGAGACAACACAAGGGATACCACAAAAACTTTTATTCACGGCCTTTGGGTCACTTTGACCCTGAGATAACAATGTTTGGATTTATTAAACATGTTTGAATTTTCATGGGGGTTGTCTGCCCCTCTTGCGCCCCCCTTACCTTCTGATCTGAATGTCAGATAAAGCATTCATTTTAAAAATGCATTTTTGATCTTCCTAAACTCTTAAATTAGACCGGATTGAAAAGGGACCTGTTTTGTAGAATGACCCAGTTTCCTTTAAGTGAAATTTGGGCGAATCCTTGACCGGACCCCATCACTTAAGGGAATAAACGGTGTGTATAAAACAGTCAAGCCAAGGCTGGATGGCGGGCCACAGGGACTTCTGGGTCTTTCCCAGCTTTAGTGAATGAAGAGCTGTCAGTCAGTGATGGAAGTAGGTCACATGGTGCTTTTCAAGACTTTCCCTTTCATGAAATTCATACTTTTGATTCAACAAGTGCCGGCTTGAACCACAACAGCGTGTGTTTGACACGCAAAAGCCTGTTACAGATCGGAGAATCCAGGAACATGTTAGCGGAACGACTTAAGCACCACTGGCAATATTTCTCCGGCATGTCATCGCAGTAGGAACACCCGACTTCACGCTCCAGCAGGCGCTTCATTCATTTATGGGTGTGATTTGTTAATTTAACAAAGGCTTTAAGCTCCCGGCTCATGTCAGTGCGAGGAGAGATCCACGTGGAGACTGTTGGAAAGATCAGATTAAAGGCTTCGACTTTACAAACGACCTCGGGAAAAGCTTTAACCCAAAGACAGGAGGTTTTGGCTTTGATTCAGAAATGACTGAAATGTGCAGGATGTGGATGTTTTCCAGTTGTTGGATAACAAAACCTGGCTGATGAATGAATTCTTCACTTGAGCTCAAACTATTTTGGCAGACAAAAATAAGGTTTAGCCGTTTTCTAATGATCCACCTGTCCTCTTCATTCACCACATTAGTTCTTCTTCCTGTTTCGTCACCCTTTCCTTCCCTGTATACAAACATCTGCCCTCCCGTACTTTCTCCAAACATCTCCACATGTTTTCTAATCTTGTCCTTCCTAGTCGCTCCCATTTAAACCCTCTCTTTTAACTCTTCTCAACTTGGACGATAAATGACATGATTATAAATGTTTAAATACGTAACTTAATGGATTAATATCAAAATGTCTAAATTAATAAATGACTTTTTCGTCAAAAAAACAGTGTTGTCTCTGTTTATATAAACATATTATTTATAGATTTAGTTATTTTTACATCGAATAATTTATCTATTTGGTTATTTCAACTCACTTAAATATCAAAATGTATAAATAAATATACATTCACAGAAATGGCAACTGTCTGAGGCCATTTATTTTGATATTTAAATTTGTATCCATTCATACATTTACTTGTATATTTAGACGATTATTTATTTGTTTATTCAAGATTATTTAATTTATCGTCATTCATACGCACATGCATCCCTTCTTCCAACTATGTGGCCCCTTGTACACAAGTATATAAAGTCGGTGTGAACTGTGTTGTAGTAGTTTCAGTTGTGACATACAACAGACCTGCTGTTTAAAAAATATATATATATATATAATTAATTCTTTATTATTATTACGTTTTTTGTATTTAATTATATTTTTATTATCTCACATTTAATAGTAGTCACTATTTTTACATTTTATTATTTTTTAAATCAACAGTGACCTTATTGGGAGAAATGTGTTCCATATACTGTATATATATATGTATAGATCTCCTTTATTAACTTGTAAATACTACTAAATATATACACATACTGTATATATATATTTAGTAGTATTTATTCATTCATAAATGAGAAAATGTAGAATTTGGTGCTCTTTGTTTTTTTTGTAAGAACAATGTATATTTTTCTAAACATTTGTCCTCATTTTTTGAGTTTTTAAGAATAGTTACTTTATGCACCTGATCTTTTTCGCTTCATACAGCTGCCAAGGAGGTTACAAGTTGGTGTCTGGTTACAAGTTGGTGTCTGTTCTGTGTGTAAAGAATATAACACAAAAGCAGGCGAACAGACTTCTCAGGAAATGTTGATAAAAGAACAAGGAATAGATCATTACAACTTAAAGTTGTTCTGTGTAGATTAAGAAAAGTGTTAACGTTCAAACAATTCTTCATCGCCTACTGTGTTGTCGGTTCTGTTGCACTAAGCTGCCTGCTGTTGCGTTCATTACCATTCTTTTTTTTTGTTTCAAAAGCTACCAACAGTTCCACAATCATAAAGATGTAGAGCAAGAAAATGGTATTGAAAAAAAATCTATTAGGGGGGAAAATGAGCTGATAGGTGGAGGTCTTAGCTCCTTTGTATATGCCACTATAATGGGGCTTCTTCTGAACATGTTAATCCCCTGCTCTGAACTTTGAATCAACTCAGTTGGATTCACTGTCGCTGCCTGGTTGTTTGAAAAACATCGTAACATATAGACTTCCTGCCTGGAGCATTTGACCGAAGAAGTATCCGAACAATCAATAGCTCATAGATCTATTAACAGTTTAGATTGGGTCGTCCTGAACGATTGCCCTTGAGGGGCCGGATAACCACAAGCTCCAAACCACACAGATACATAGAGCTCCATGTTGCCTGATTAAAAGGATTGTGTTCATATATGTAAACAAACATGGTCCGCATACATGCCACATGGAGCGAACGCTGGCGGGAAAATGGAAAACTCGATAGTGCGACGATGTATGATGTTGTTAATGAAAAGTATCTGGAGAGAAATCGCATAGTTGACGATGCTTTTATTTTCACGTGATAAAATAACATATTCTTTATTAGTTCCCTTAAAATTTAACCACTAAGGGTTGGGATTATTTTCAGACTAATCCATTCCTTTTTAGAGTTAAAGGCCAAAATGTATGTTTATTTTAACCTAGCGACTTTGGCTCAGTTGTTGCGTCTTCATCTTCGTCCAAAAAGACAAACTTAAAAACATCCAAATACCTCTATATTGCTCGTCTGTAACGTCCATCTTGTATTTAAGCCTCAAGATGAGGAATTGCTCAGATAAAACGTAAACAAGTATGTATTTTAAGCTTGTTTTTCAGTGGAAGCTGCTAGGCCATTAGCGTGGAGACTGATAACTTCACCTACAAACAAGCTTAAAAAATAGACTTACTTGAGATTTTTCAGAAGACAACATGGAGACAAACACAGGAGTCCCGGAAAATTAGGGAAAAGCTTTCCCAAATAAAATGCAAGTTCTTCTACTAGAGCGGGTCAGAATAGCTGCAGAGTTTTGTATTAGCTAGACAGCTCATTCTTGTTTGGACACCAAAATAAACTGTTACAATAGTCCAAACGAGAAGACACAAACGCATGGATTCTAGACTTTAGCTCAGTTGTTGCGTCTTCATCTTCGTCCAAAAAGACAAACTTACAAACATCCAAATGCCTCCATACTGCTCGCCTGTAATGTCCACCTCGACATTAGGAATTGCTCAGATAAAACGTAAAAATTTAAGTATTTTAAGCTTGTTTTTAGTGGTAGCTTTAATGGAGACTGATAACTTCAGCTACAAACAAGCTTTACAAAATTGAGTTATTTAAGATTTTTTTTATACATTCCCATTGTGGAGGCTTCAATGCAAGAGGGACGTTACAGACGAGCACCACATGTGTCAGGATAATTTTAAGTTTCTTTTCGGACGAAGATAAAGACAAAGACAACTGAGCTCCAGTCGCTTCAATAAAATGAACAAACATTTTTGCTTTTAACTCTAAAAAGGAACAGATTACTGTGAAAATAATCCCGACCCTTGAGTATGGATTTTTTTTTTTAATATGTATTTATTGTATTTTTTGTACTGTATTTATTCGATTGTCTTTACATGTATTTATGGATGTTTGTTTGGATGGATATGTTATCACTACTGAACAGAATAATTTCAACTCCGGGGATCAATAAAGTATCCATCTAGAAAAAGAGTGACGCTTTGAATGAACTATCACTTTAATTTTAGTATCAACATGGATTAGGTTGAACTGTTTTTACACATTTAGATTTTAAGCTTTTGTGTTTTTAAGGTATGTGACTCAAAAGCACTCGATAACTTCCCTGAACGTGTTGAACTTTTGAGAGGACACCCGGGTCTAGGACCGTAAGAACCAGACTGAATGACAGCATCTCCGTAATCTCCATCAGAATGAAAAGTTGTTGATGTAACTGCAGATATTGATTGAGACACGTCCAGAGTTTTGTCTGTGAGCGCCGAGCTGACCCAAATACCGGGGGTCATCCCGGCTACGACTGGTGTCAAAGGGGCCGCCATACGCCTGGGGGTGGGATGATACTCCCGGACAGTCCAAAGACAAAGCAGGGGCCTCCCTGTGTAATTAGATTTCTCCTGGGCCGCGAGATGAGCAGCAATCAGTCTCGGAACAGACTTGTTTTCTTGGAGATCCGACAAACAAAGATTTAGGACGGATTTGGTCCCACATCCCTTCACAAAACCCTGACCTGACGAGTGTTTTCCAACCTGGCTCGACACCGAACGAGAGGAGCGTGTTCTTGCACCGCTGTGTGTTTTGGAAGGCCTGGTCGCCGGAGTGGTCACGGTGCTCGGGAGACCACTCAAGAGAAAGAACCGCCGGGCATCCTTGCGGAATGCGGGATCGTCGGGAGCCAATGTCCTCTCCGGTCGTTTAAGATCTAACAGCAGAGAAGTGTTGTTTCCAGCGAGTGGGGGGTGGTGAGGGGGGTGATAATGCAGCAAGGGGGCGAGGAGGGGGCAGATGAATGGGATCTCTTACATAACCTGACAACGTATCCAAGTTTTCAACTGGGAGCTTCCCGTATCTTTTCCTGCTGTTTGATTATAGCTGCACATCTGTACGGCTGCAGCTGCCAGGATATACGTCCTGGATCTGGGACTCTATTGAAGTTTAATTGCAGCACATGACAAAAGGCCTTTACGCTCCAGTTAGGATAAAATACTTCAACTTGTGAAGGCCTAAAGGGGAAAAAAAAGACCCTCCTAGTTATTATTTTTGGTCTCAACATTTTAATCAAGGGCATTAAAACTGTTGGAACTCTTCCAGAGACCGTTTTTAATCTGGAAAACTTCCAAAAACCTAAACGTTTATGCAAGAAAGACAACCAAAGAGAAGCCTTATGCACCTTTTTACTATTTACTGTTGGGTTATGAACAAAATTTTGATCAACTTGTTTTCTTTTACATTTCGGAATCGGTTCAGTTTCAACCCAAGAAAATAACATTTGAAGAGCGCAATCCTCCACCAAGTGGTTCATTAACATCCATATTGTGATCTATAGATCTGTATACAAGCTTAATAATAATGTGTTTGAGTGGAAATTAACTAATGTAATAAATAAAACTGAAATTAATAAGAATCATAATTCATTTATTTTAAAAGGGTACCGATCAGAAGAAAGAAGGACACTTTAAAACAACGGTGAAAGAGTTTTGAATTAAAGTACCAAGTTAAAGGGAACTACAACACATGGATACTATACTAAGAGTTACAATGAATATGCCAGTTATAAAGCTGTATTTTTAGCTGTGTATTAAAAACAGTAAGTAATGGTTATTTGTAAAGCGCCTTTGTAGACCAGAACAAAAACAATACAGAGTTAAAAACTCTTAGAAGCCAAGACAATAGAATAGAATAGAATAGAAAGGCTTTATTCATCCCCAGAGGGGAAACACACTTTCACAACAGCGCAGTTGGAAGAAAATAAAGTGCAAGGAGAAAGAAATAGTACAAGAGATAATACAAAATAAAATAAAAAAAGATCTTAAAAATATACAAATTATTTACAAAATTAGAAATTGACACTATTAACAAAATAAAATAGAATAAAAAATAAAATAAAATAGAAATAAAAACGGGAAAAAAAATAAAATAAAAAGCACACAAGAAGAAAACCACGCTACGGATTAGCACCAGGATATTTAAAGTAGAGAGTTAAATATCCTGACACCAGTTGGGATGAAGGACCTTCTATAACGCTCCGTCCTACACTGGGGGTGCCTGAGCCTGCCACTGAAGGAGCTGGCCAGCTCCTCCACGGTCAGGTGCAGTGGGTGGAGAGCGTTGTCCCTGATGGAGGAGAGTCTGGAGAGTGTCCTCCTCTCTCCCACCTCCTCCACCGAGTCCAGCGAGCGGCCCAGGACAGAGCCGGCCCTCGTGACCAGCCTGTTCAGTCTCTTCCTGTCCCGGTCCGTGCTGCCTGCTCCCCAGCAGACCACAGCGTAGTGGATAGCAGAGGCTACCACAGAGTCATAAAAGGTCCTTAAAAGTGGTCTGCACACTCCGAAGGACCTCAGTCTCCCCAGGAGGTGGAGGCGACTTCGGCCCTTCTTGTACACGGCGTTGATGTGTGTGAACCAGTTCAGTTTATTGTTGAGGTGAACACCCAGGTATTTGAAGCTGAACAGTGTTCCAGTAAATTAGGGAAAAGCTTTCACAAATAAAATGTGAGTCCTCCTACTAGAGCAGGTCAGAATTGCGGCAGAGTTTTGTATCAACTGCAGTCGAGACAGCTCATTCTTGTTTAGACACAAAAATGATTACAATAGTCGAAACCAGAAGACCCAAACACATGAATTATAAGCTCCAGATTGTGTTGTGACATAATTTTCCTAAAATTAGAGATTTTTCTCAGTTGAAGGAAAAAGTTTCTGGTCGGTTTTCTGTTGCACTAAAGACATGTCTTTGTCAAATACAACACCCAGTGTATAATGTTACAAATGTCTGGTGTGGGGGGAGTTCACATCTGAGTGGTATCGGGAAAAGTATTGTTTTGGTATTGAATTATATCAGTATCTGTACCTGTATCGAAAACTTTGATCCTCAGCCCTATTAGTGTGTGACTTATCCTTCAAAATATTCCTGAATCCAGATGGAATTCGAAATACGTGCAAAATATATCTGTTCTGAAGTTTTCTCAGTTATTTTGCTAACAAACACCAGTGGTGGACGACTTAAGGATCTTGGCACAAGCTCTCATCCCTCTGAACCAATCACTCTGCCAGTGGTTTCCATTACAATTTTCCCCTGAAATGAATACAATAAAAATATTCTCAAAACACTTGTGAAATTGCATTCGCAAGGAGTTTTTTTTTTCAACTATGATGTGGAGAAAAGTCTTGATCTCTCCTTCCTTGTATTGCAACACGTTATTTCAGAGTGAAATGGTCATATGACTGTCTGGGATGGGATTCCAGGAAATTTCAATTTCAATTTTCAATTTTTTTCAGTTTTAAAGAGTTAGTTCACCCAAAATTCAAACTTCCAGTCTACACTGTGTTCACGATATTTACCCAGAGTACTTCCTGTCTTTTTCGGATGTTTGCTTAACAGCTAGCATAGCAGCATAGCTAAAAGCAACCTTAAAACTTTGACTTTTTTACATTTTTTCGTAACAATTCCTCATGTCGAGGCTTCAATACAAGTTGTACGTTACATTTGGATGTTTTCAAGTGGTTTTTATTGGATGAAGATGAAGACTATGACAACTGAGCATCACCATCTACAAATTAACATTTTTGTCTATAACTCTAAAAAGTAAGATTACTCTGAAAATAATGGAAATGAGGGCGAGTAGAAAATACATTTTTGACGATTTAATTTAAACAAATTTTGGTTGAACTATCACTTTAAGTTTTTCTATTATGTTTTCTTATAATATTATCTTTATTATCTTAGGACTTTCTTATTCGTGCAGGCTTTTCCCTGGTTTCTGTGACTCCCGTGTTGTTATTGGTGTTATCTTGATCTTTTTATTATATATTGTTTAAGCGCTTTGTGACCCTGGTCTAGAAAAGCGCTAAAATATAAATAAACTTACTTATTGAACCAAACTCATTACAATAAAAAAGGCATTCTGTCTTAAATAATGACAATTTTTTTTAAATCACAAGACTTTGTACTTTAATAATTAAACTTTTTTAATTTAACATTGCACGGATACGTTTCGAATTCATCTGGAAGTCAAGCCTTGTTGTTACATTCCTGTAGACTCACAGAGAAGCGTGTGTAAGTGTGTGTGTGTTTGTGTGTGAGCACATGGGGAGAGCGGTGCAGTGGCTGGAGCAACAATGCATGGGGGGAGTTCCTTCTTGCAGAGCGCATGCAATCCTCAACACACACAAAAAAAAAAAAATCCCGGTGACTTCAGATCCAGGAGGAGGTGATATTCCCGGGACTGCAGCTGGACTTCTCTCACTCTGGAGCCTCCGCAGACCTGAACGCACCTCGCAGCTCTTCTCCTCCTGAACACATGGGGATGATGCGTTTGTGAACTTTCTCAAACCGAGCTCACCTGGACATTATGCGGACCGATTATTTGCACTCGTGGACGAGGATGCGCGCTTGTTAAAAAATAGACTCAAGGACTTTTGTTTTTTATTATACTTTTTTTTCTTTTTTTTTTGAGAAGCAGTTATATTTTTTATTTTTAAAAAAAATGGACCGAGGAGTTTTCGGACTTGTGGCGGTTCTTCTGCTGCTCGCCGAGGGTCACATGGACCCGGCAGGTGGACGGACAGAGGGGTCCATCGGGGACCCGGACGCGTCAGTCGTCCGCGACCCGCGGAGTACGGCAACAACCCAAGGACGCGCGACTCCAGCTGGAGGCGCGCCAGAGGCGGACCTCGCCTCCTCCGCGTCCAGGGATGGAGCCCCGCGCACCGCCCGGCAGACGCCCGGCTCCAGGACCAGGGTGGACCGCAGGCAGAGCAGCAGGTCCGGCTCGAGGAGACTGGTCGGGTAAGACGTTTGTTTAGCACAAGCAACAAAAAAAAACCCCCAAAACGCCTGTTCAAGCACTTATAACAGGGGATTAAGTGCCGTGACCTATTTTTGTCAGCCCACGCTTTTTGTGGCCCAGAATCTTATGATGTAAGTCCACGAGTCCGCCAAACTCACAACCGTGACGAATACACATTCAAACAAGGAATTAAAAATGATGATTTATTTAGAGTGTTTTTTATTCCCAACTAAGACCAACTGAGAAAGTCCAGTTGAGGTGGAGACTTGGAGCAT
Source organism: Callionymus lyra (assembly GCF_982586985.1). Taxonomy (NCBI): domain Eukaryota; kingdom Metazoa; phylum Chordata; class Actinopteri; order Syngnathiformes; family Callionymidae; genus Callionymus; species Callionymus lyra. The sequence continues at coordinate 14,284,648 of NC_141835.1, read as the reverse complement.
GAGTTTGAAGTGTAGAGCCAGATCAAGTCAACACAAGTGTTGAGTTAACTTCAAAAACGCAGTTAAGATGTAATTGAAATGAATTTTAATGACATTTTTGGAATCGGTTAGAACAAGACGTGATTTGATTTTAGTTTTTTTTTAATGTATTTCATTTTGTTTTGGGGAGGTTTCCTCCATCATATGTTTGGCTTGTCACCTCTCCAATCAACCCACATAAATAAAACCGCAAAATACTTGACTTTATAAAATACACTTCACAAAAAGATTAGTAAACAAGTCAGGTTTCACCTTTGCAATAGTTCACTGGACATTGTGAGCAAACTCAAAATCAAATGATTTTTTGGAAATTTGGCAAAGGTTTTCTCCAACAACCCATTTATTTGTAAAATACTTCCCCAACACTCATAACATATCATTCACTTTAGTTCACAATGGAACAGACTTCAGGAATTTTCAATTTTAATTTCAGGTTTACATGTGTTTAAAAAAAAGATGAATTCCAGACCCTCTCTTCCCTTAATGGCTGGAAGCAACAGCACTATTGATTTTGTAGGGATTAGTTTGTCCGACACGCTGTCAATCAATGACTTTGATTGCCATTCAGGGAACATGGCTTAACACCAAGTTGTAATAGTTATTGTAATGATTTCATTGGACACTGCGTCTGCATTAAACCTCGTGAAATAAGCACCTTGGCAGAGGTGTTCCATGTGTCAGTGCTTTTCTAGTTTTACTTGTAGTGGTTATTAAAAACAGAAGGAAATAAAACAAACCTTAAGACTAGACCAAGAACCCAAATCTGCTGTGTAAGAAAACTGAAATGAGAGGCACTTGAGAAGTAAGGCAGTGTTTGTGGGTCACCCAGGACATTATGGGGTCAGCTTTGGGTGTAGACCAGCTGCTATTGGACTCTTCTACGGATTTCAAGGACTTGCTTATGAATTCTTCGGGCGGCTGTCGCGCTCAAGAGTCGAACGAGGTCAAGCATCTAATAGGTGATTACCAGAGAAAGTGATCAAGCGGACGATACCTCACGCGAAGAAACTATTATCACCGTTTCCTGAGTGGAACGGCTGCTCTCGCTGCCTCTGTGCTCCACTTGTGGGTCGCCCGTGGCCATGTGTTGCACTGGCAAACATTTTCAAAATTGGCTCGCTGATCAGAAACACCTGTTTCTCAGATGCCTTCCGAGTCCAAACATGGACATCTCCTTGTGTTGTTAACCCTTGTGGTGTTTGTTCCCAGCTTAAGGAAAGAGGCATGTTTACATCATTGTGTCGCTCACCTCGCCGAAAGAAATATGCATTCGGTGCCGCGAGCCAGAGGCTGCAGCATGTAGGAAGTGCATTATTTATGCTGTCAACTTACAAAAGGACGCTTTACAAGCAGCCGGAGGATTCCAGCAATTGTTCGTCCATCTGTAGACGTACACCGAAAGCATAAAGAACGGGAGCCGCCGTCCAAGTCTGGACTTGTTTTGCTTGTTTTTATAAGGTCAATCTTTCCAGAGAGGGACAAGATGTAGGAGGCGAGAAGTGTTTTTCCTCCAGAGCCTTGCGAAACCTTCTCAAGTGTTGTGGTGTCGGATATGAAGGGTTGTTAGTGCTTCGCGACAGCAGTGTTGTGTCTTCTTATCACAACATCATCGCCTTTTGAAAGGGACCCAAGTTTTCACCTCTCCCAAAAACTTCTGTCGACGTCCCGTCTCCCGGTGGTTCCTTCCACTGCCACACTTCCATGTGTCATCGTCCACATCTGCTCAGACTCTTCAGAGACGGCCACACCCTTCCAAGCATCTCGGCCAAAATCACACTTACCTAAAATGTCCCGAATATCTCTGTCGATTTCTGTGTCTGTCTGTTGGCAAAAGCAGCACAAAAAATTGATTCTAATATAATTTTCAGAACATGTTTCATAATGGGACGAGCGTTGGACGATTGAATTTCATCAAGAGCCACATTGGATACGTTATCAGTTTTTTGAGGCGGTGTCGAGCTAAAAGAAAAAGATCTTATTGACGAAAAAACACAGGAAAAAGATCTAATAATTGCTACATGAAAACACAACCCACATTTTTAATAATTTAATAATCTTTTACGAGTAAATATGTTGGTGTAATACATTATCTCATAGTGTTGTGTTATTTGCTTTGACATACATTTTACTTAAGTGTAAATCAATAAATAACAATGGACTGTCATGTTAATGTTATACAGCACTTTTTATCTCTGGGTCAAGCCAATTGACCCAGAGACAAGACAAGGAATAACACAAACACATTTGTTTTTGGGCCTCCAGGTCACCTTGACCCTGAGATTACACAATGTTGAAAAGGACTTCATAATACGTTGTTTTTTTTAACCATTAATTCCCTTCATTTTGAGAGACAAAAACTGCAAAAAAAAAGGATAAAAAGTGGATCTTTTGTCCATGAACCAAATATTTACTATATATATATATATATATATATATTGTGGATGAAACAAACTTCGGGTTAAAATGTTGGGTATTTTTTGTAAGTGTGTGTTCAAAGCTTGGCCAGAGGTCTGCGCTCTCTGAATATTTTCATATATTGTCCCAGATCAGTACTATGTTATTTCCCACTCATACAAATTAGTGTTTTTTATTTTGAGGAAATTTTTCTAGGTTTGACCCCTGACTCAAATGCTTGAGCAACCTCAACTATCTCCTTGTATGAGTCTCTTCTCTATGACTTGGCTCTTATCTTGGAGAAAACTCACCATTATCAGCTGATCTTTCGATTCATAAAAAGTAGAAATCCAACGTTTGTCTTTTGGCTCAGCTCTTTCCTCGAAAAGTTCCAGATCCTTCTCTCAGACGTGGAAGAGATCTGGACATACTTGAACCTGGAGTTTCAGGGTTAAACCGGCAGACAAACTAATAACAAGAATTTAATAACAGCCAACACTTGTTAGCAAAGTTTCTGAACACATGTGTCATCAAAAACAGTAGCAATGATGCGTGAACATACGGCGAGGACGTCTATTTAAAGACGCTCACGAAGGAAATTGTAAGGCAGGATATTCAAGCCAGCAGGTTTTATTACCTCGCAGGGTAAATATCTAGCTACTCCTTGCCAAAAAACATATATCCCCGTGCTAAATGTAAAACCCCTTTGAGCTTTCAAAGAAACACAACAGCAGTGTTCCATAAATCTGCGAGACACATGACTCACATTCATTCTTAACACTTTTTTTACTCTTTATTTTTAAGCAGATGAATCATCCGCTTAAAAGAAAGTGATTTCGTGACACATTTCCTTCTGGAATTCCCGCTTAGCGTACTCATTATGAGTGTACGCCGTTGCAGCTGGCGTCGACGACTCTTCAGCGAAAACCTGCAAAATTCATAATCCAGGGCAGGTTGTGTCTTAAGTCGTGACCAGGATTCTCTTCTTTTTTTTCTTTCTCCTCCAAGAAGCATTTCAATGAAATTAGTGTTTTAATGGGATTCAGATGGAGCTCTAAACAAAACTGCAAAAGACCTTTGTTTCTTTAGAAAAACAATCGAGTAATGAATCACAAAATATTTACTTAAATGTAAGATAAATAATCAAAAAACAATCTACACTTTTTACGTAACTTGTAAAAATCCTATTTCCCAATTTAAATTGTACTTTTTAGAAAAGGTCATTCAAGTTTTTTCCTTTTTTTTCTGTTAAGGTCTTTAATAAATGATATTCTTCAGATAAGTTATGCCTTTTTGAGTGTTTCTTTTTCCATATACGGTGATTTTAAGAAAAGCAATTGAACATCTTGACCGTAGTTCTCTACTCACTACACACATTTTATTTACTCATATCTATTTATTTAACTCAAGAATATTTAAATATATGTGAAATGATATTTAATCAATGCAGGATGAACAAGCTTTTATTTTGAAGTTCTGAATGAGATAACTCTTGGCATGGTTGACATTTGCCCCCCTTTCCTAAAAATGTAGCTTTCTTAGGCCAAGTTCTCAGAAACAATTCAATTAACCTCTGCGTGTTTTTCAAGTGTGGGAGGAAACCAGAGTTCCCGGAGGATAATTTAGGGGAAGAACATTAAAAGTCTCCACACAGAAAGCCCCGACTCCAGGGGTCGCCTGAAGCTGAAATCATATCAATAATACAGATATTAAAAGCACACCAGATACCAAACACCAGGCCTGGAAAGACATTATAAATTCGTCCTGACATGTTTTGTGATTCACTTATCGCACGCATCGATACAGCATGACCTCACCTTCAGACGCTAATTGAAATTTAATCATGTTTGTGGTGGTGTTTCCAGGCCCGAGGCGGGATATCAGTTTGAAAAAGTAATGATGTTATTGGAAAAAAGTCTCATATGTCAACACTAGAAGGCACGGAACGACTCATCCCAGCGACACCCTAATTACGGTATCTAGTGAGTACGATTCCCTCGCGAGGTCGACGAGTCAAACCGCATCCATCGCCGAGTCAGACTTCCTGAAATCCCTCGTGAAAGGATGACTGGGCACGGACCTTGCGCCAGCCTGACGAAACCTTCCCCCGATCTGGCAGAAGAAGATTAAAAATCCAGTTGTAACTGTCCAAGACTTGTCGTCTCTCATCTGGTCAGTGATTCAGACGAAAGGCGAGTTCATCCCCCCCCCCCCAGGCTGTCTGTCTCCTAATCCATCCGAGGCTTTTGTTTTCACTCCGGTCTGGAGTTTCATGTTGATCGATCCAAGCTCGGTGCAAGAATACTCTCACCGGGGTCACTTATCAGCAGTGACATAAAGGACGACAGCTTATGAATGTTTTGTCTTCTTTCAGACCGAACGTGTGCGGAGGTCAGCAGTGCTGCTCGGGCTGGGCCTTGGCTCCGGGAACCAACCGCTGCATCAAACGTGAGTCTTTTCATCGAAATCTTTCAGATTACAATAGTGTTGACAATAACGTAGCCAAGCTTTTAATTCATTTTAAAGTCACTTTTGGTGTCAAAGATCAAATCCCTCTTGGGAGCACCCAAAAAATTCTGCGCAGATGGTTCCCTGGCTTCACTGGTAGAACGCTTCATTGTAATACAAGCTGTGTTTCGTGGTTTCCCAATGCACAGTGAGGATCTTATAAGATTCCTCGCACAATCACATGGTTTAAATAGCTCCCAAATTCAATTTTCCCCCAACTCCCACAACAGAAGAAATTAGGTCATATCTTCGCGGCAGACGCTAATGCAAAGCATCGATTGCGCTGCATCATTGTTTACATCTCGAAGCGGCGTGCGCTGATGATGTTTTATTGCCACATATTGACTTTCGTGAGAGCCAGCGATTTTGTGGTCGTGGCTATTTTGCATTGGCCAAGAGCGGCGGATTCCCCATCGGTGTGATTGACAGTCAATCTTTTTTGATGAAAAACCCAAAAGCAAGGAAACGCCAGGGCAGGCAGACAACAAATATTCTTGACATGCTTTGGCAGGCGAGGCTCCGGAGAGCGATCAATGGCTTCTTTGTTTATATCAGATGGATGGCGTGCCGAGGCTGGGGATGTTTTGTCGTGTTGTATCGATGAATCGTGAGAAGTTTATTTATCCTTTGATTTATGCTCGGGTCATATTATGAAATTTCCTTTGGTATTTAAAGTACTTCATGGAAATCGGGGAATTTCCGATTGCAACGCAAATCATTGTAAATATAAATCTACTCTTTTAAGTTAATTCAATAAACATGGAGAATTTCTCAATGTCTGGAAGGCCCCCCATATAAATAGTCCCTAATTATTCATTAAAAATTAACTAAATTCTCATGTACGTTTTTGCCTATAACTTTAAAATGGAATAACTTTGAAATTAATCCAAACCCTTACTCTACATTAGGGTGAATAGAAAGTTATTAATCATTAGTAAAGTGAATATTATACCAGAAATCATGATACGATAACAATTCTTGGCTGTCCTGCAGTTTTACATAACAAAAGAAGGCAAGTCTGGGGCCCATTTGCTCTGGCCCCGTAACCGGACATTGAAAGAAACAGTAGAAGATGGATAGAATTTTATGCATAATGTCTCAAATGCAATGTAGCTTGTATTTTATGGCAGGGGGTCCCCAGACTTTTTTTTTGCATCAGGGTCGAGGTTTAATAATTTATTTTCACAGACAAACCTTTAGATTAAAACAGCGAAAATAAACGCGCATGATCGGCCAAACAATTGTCTCGTAAAGACTTAGTGTTTAATTTAAAAAATTGTTTTAACTTGCCAGCCCCTGTTTTGCCTCTGGGTCAAGGTGACCCACCTCCCTGGCATCCAGAAATACATATGAAGTGGTGGATGTCGTTCTCCCTGACTCAGAGACAACACAAGGGATAAAACAAAGGTCTTGACCCTGAGTTTACATAAAACTTAAGAGTCACAGATTAGTGTTATTTTTTCAGAATAAAGCCCCTTTAGACCGTATTAATCAATACAACATTTTTTTTCTTTTTGTGTAGAACACAAAAAGCCTTACGAAAGGTTCTGGGCCCCAGTCCAGTGGTTGGTGACCACTGCGTTATGCTGTGGTAGTAAATGTCGCCTGGCCTCTCAATAAAAAGATGGCACTTAAAGTCATGTAGGAAAAGTTTTAGGTAATAAAAAAACGGGCCTGTCCTTGATTGAAAGTGGTTATAGGAGCAGCCAGTTCCACCAGATTAAGATTTTTAGGCTTATTTCGTTAAAATAACAGGTCCAGTTGAGTCAGTCCGAGCCAGAATTATCTTTACATTTTACAAGTGAGGTGAAAGCCACACTGTTTGGGACCAACGCTGTGTTTACATATCGTTCCTTCTATGTGGGGCTACTTGTTTACTGTTTACTTTTGCTGCTCTCCTGCTAATTATCTCCGTCGCACACACTCGCTACACAACACACGCACAACTCAGCCAGTTGATTACACAACACAGTGATTGGCCCCAGCAACCTCCTAATTAGATCTCCTTCCCTCCTGCACGGTGAAAAGTCTCCTGCCATTTTTATTTTTTTTTGCCTTTTTTTTCCCCAGCTCCTAGCGAAGGGCCAATCACGGAGGGTTGAATTTACATTTCAGCGTTGAGCTGTAGTTACTGTAATTGGAAGAGTAAATACTTCTAATCTGCCAGAGAGAAACTAGCCGCCGTTAATGCTCCCATGTTAAATAAGGCAGCACATATGAGCGAACCGGGGGTCTCTGTACGCATCTGGACTAGCTTACATTTTGGCCCCGGCCCAGCTTTGACTGGAGGCTATGCTATCATCAGCTGTGTGAAACCCCCCCCTGGTGGGCAAAGTGCCAACTCAAAAGGCCCCACACGGGACCTAAAAATGCATGTAGGTAGAAAAAAAGGTTTCCTGATTTATTGAGCCATTTGTCAATCTATCATGTGCTTGTTTAGTATTCACCTCCTAAAGAGTTCCTGAAGCCCAGCTGACCACCTGACATGATGTCTTCAAAGTAGGGGCTCTATCTTTCCAACGTTTTTTTTTTCTACTCTACTTTTGAAACGAACCAGAGAAAACCCATTTTCATAATTCTGGTCGATCCATCACGAATCAAGCTATGTGGCCATGGGTGAGGCCAGAGAATAAATTGAAAGCGCTTACAAGCGATACACAAGTCTGTAAGTGAAGATTACATCAGCGACCTGGCTCTGATATTACTCAGGTCGGGAGCCAATCCAGTATTTTTTTTTCTCAAAAGAAACTGAGACAAGTGTTATTATAAGAAAGATGCATTGGATGTGTTTTTTGGGTGGACATAGCAGAGCAGCTGACTTGTTGACCAGGATTGAGTTTGGTATTTTGAGCATAGTCACCCCTATGGATCACCACCTTTGTTCATAAGACGCTTTCTTGCCTTGACACTCTTCATAGAGTTGCAGTATCTTTTATATGAGGCATTCAGAGAAAGGATTTAATTTCCATGTCTACACCAAACCAGGTGAGGAATTGGGTTAAGAAGTCGATTATCTTCTTCCTCGGCTTCCATGCTTTGCTCCCTGAACTATCTAGAAACTGACCGGAAGTAACAATTCCTTGACGTCTCTGACGTAATCCATCTTTTTTCGTCAGTGTACACTATAGGCTCTTCTCCAACTACTGACTGATTACTAAGCTCCTCTCTCTGTCTAGTAATGGAACTTTGACTCCGTGATTGTTGGTCATGTCCCAGACCATATGGTCAAAGAGTGGGGGGGAGAGGGGGTGGAGTTGTTGGTAGACATTTTTAGTCTCAGATTCAAGAGGACTGTCTAACATTGCAAGTGTCAGATTCAAGATTGGGTGTCATGGGTTATGGTTGCCGAACAATGCCTCCTTATTCACATTTGCCTCAGATCAAATCTGTGAGAGCTGGAGCACAAATCATCCAAAGAAACGTGTCTTCAGAATTTGTGTTTATACAACTGTCTCGGTCTCCGTTGGTCTTCTTGCATATTTTTGTCTGGATCTCTCAAACCTGTCCTGGCTGGGTTGGCACTGGATGATTTTTGGTCTTGCTGTTACATCAGAAATAGATGGTAAGCAGACCCAGACTTGCGCTCAAGCCAACATCCATGTGCTGGAAATTGCCAGTGTAACGATAGAAAACTTTGATCCGGACTTGTGTTCCCGCTGGCTGCATCATGTTTGTTTCCTATACTCTGTGATGACTGTAATTAGAGATTAAAGTGAGAAGGATTTCTTAGGTAAAGCTAACGTGGATGTTTAAACGTTGGCCAAGAATCTTTGAGTTGTTTGTCTTTGGCTGCGGTCGCGTATTTCCATCTACCACTATGAAGTAAAAAAAAAGTCAAGTTGAATAACACATTTTGTATTTGGGTCTTTTTTTAGTTCCATTTATACTTGGCCGTGGAAAAAGAAACGTTTGTTCTTGATCTGAAGTCCTGATTGAGTTGGCCTGGAAATCAGCTGCTTTTTGTCGACCTTTAAAAATCTGTGCTACATAAAACAGGGCTTCCCTGTCTAATTTATGAATTTACTCCAATCTTAAAAAGGGAGAAGTAGGCTGGTATTGAGGGCAGCTGTAGGATCACGGTACTGATTTGACCACTGTTGTAGTCGGCATTAGACAAACTCTTTATAAGTAGGAGCTGGATTCTAGGGTACAACCAAAGTTCAGTGGGTTCTGGTTGCCTGGTGTACTTTTTTAAATGACGTGTCCCGTTTACTCAGTCAAGTTGCGACCTCTAACTGTGACTGGAACAGTTTGCAGCCAAGTGTAAAGCAGCTGGGATAAGAGTCGGTAGGTCCAAAAAATGTGAAACACACCAATCAAGTGGCGTAGAAGTATCTTGTAAGGATAGAAAGCAACATGAAGGACTGGTCTGTGTGTGGATAAGATGAAACAAATGTCCTCCTCTCACATCGATAAAGAAGGTTGGTTGATGGCGCTTGGAGAAGAACCACTAAATCTTTTAAAAAGGAGCTAGCCAGCATCAAGCTAGTTCCAGCAATGCCTGGAATGCCTGAGGAACAGCTGAAGTAGCACCATTTAGAACGTATTTTTTGGCTTAAGGTAGTCTTTAAGTTCTGATAGCTCAGGGAAAACAACCATTTCTCGGCTTAAACACACCCTCTCACTCTGCCATAAATTGAGATTTGAAGTTCATATATGACATGTTTTGGGTCACTGGCGGGCTTCGCGTTTCAACCTTAACACGAAGCAAACAAGGAAGCAACAAGTGTTAACCCTTTATTGACGGTCCTGCATGTTCCCATTTCATAAAGCGATAACTCCTAATTCTGTCTAAAAAACACCGTCGGGGCTCTTTCCTATGGTAGCCCCCGGCACGAAAACCCGTAGACCTTCCAGGTTCACATGCACATTCATGGCAAGAGTCATGCAGGCTTATACAAACCAAAACATTCAATGCTTTCTGAATGCAGAAGGCTTTTCAGGTCAAAGCAAAGAAATTTGACCTGCTTAAAAAAGAAAAGGTCAACAATTAATCTTGACACTTTCACACAATATGAGAGAGTTAATAAAAGAGACATTTGTCATCTGCATAGAGGTTAAAGTTATGAAAATTTCAGTATATTTTAAATGGCCTTTACTTTTTTCCAGAGGAGGTCCAGGCAACAAACATACTGTACCTTTTGTTGAACAAGTTATCATTTGGGCCCCTCCTGCGATTAAGTTTGACACCCTGAGGTAACCTGGTAAACGCATGCAGCTGCTTGTACGAGTTCATTGAGAGGTAGTAAGAGGCAGAGAGAGGACATCAGCTAAAAAAGTTGAATGACACATTGGAAAGGCTAGACCCGGAACAAGTCTTTTCATAGCCAAGAAATGCATCTGAGGGTGGTCGAGGCAGAGACTTCTGACATGACTTGATGTTGAATTTTCAGTCCCACTCAGGAAAAGTTTTACATGGCAGGAATCCTACCGACGCTTTGAGTAATATGTTGACAGTCTTGCTTAATGATGCTTGGACGTTTCACTGGAATAGTGAACCATAAACTGTTGATTTACTCCCTCTCGCGCTCCAAATTTCCACAGTCGACTCGGGTTTTATTCTAATCAGCCTCTCAACAGATCAACAACATTATCCTCAAGACTCGTAACACCGGTAATCTGCCGGAATGTTGCATACGCGCCTTAATAATAATTACTGCCAAATTCAGTTCAGCGAAAATCTCGACGAGTGGTCCGAATTGGAAATGACCACAGAATAAATCTGTTTACAAAACCGTAAGCTACTTAGCTGTGGAATTAAGATGAAAGTTGAGTTGTTGACATGTTTAAGGGTAAATACAATAACCCACAATTAGATCTGTGTAGAATTACTGTTTTCATGGTTGAGCCTTACAAGAGTTCTAGCAGTAGTCCCGACACATAAATCAAATTCATGCTTCCCTCTTGAATCATACGCAAGTTTGTTTAGCTTTCGCAAAGCCTTGGCTCTTATATAACGTCACTAATTATAGAAACAAATGAGGTATTATGATCAATTTGCCTCATAATTATAAATACACTTCTCAATAATGAGTGTTTTGTAACCGCTATCCTTTATTGCCACTCATGGATAGAAGGACGTACTGTTGGGTCATCCAAACCTCTATTTTTGTCTAGGTTTCCTCTGGGCACTCTGGTTTACACTCATATTTCAGTTAGTTGAATACAATACAAATTGATTGTAGGTTTAAGCATACATCTGAATGGTTGTTCAGAGACATATACACTTCTAAAATGTGTATTTACTGGCGACTTGTTGAGGGTGTCCCCTGCGTCACTGCCCAAAATAGCCTGGATAAATGTCTCTTACCAGTCAGTGAACCCAAAACTGTGATTTGTCTCAGTTCCTCCAATAAGGTTGAGAGGATTTTCAGACTCTACTCGTGGTTTTAACTGGACCATTGAACAGCTGAAAATCTGAAACAGGACTGACCTTAAGAGCACAACAACTGTGGTTTTGCTGAGTTGTGTTCCAGTTTTAGCACTTGGTAACTATTATGGTTTGACATTGTTGGACTCTTGTCTGTTTTTATAGCATTCTTGAAACCACTGCTTGGATACTCCTTATACTTGGACACTTTCATTGAAGTTTAAGGTATCTTATCATGGCCTGTCAGTCTGATAAAGTGTAGGGTGTACATAAAACAGAAGCTGTTTTAGGTAGCTTCTGGGTAAGTACCAAAGATGATGAGCGTTGAAATGATTCGTACTTTAGTTAAGACCACTTGAGAGACACTCAAGGTCCATCACTTGGGGCTGAAACTTATTTTAAACGAGGGCTGGTGATGATGTCCAAATATGGCCCTTGGTCTCGCTGTTGTAGGATTTCACAGGTTCAAATTCGTCCTCACAGCTCTTCTGCAAAATCGCTTGTCTATTAATACACTATCTATCCCATAATATCATGCTGGCACTCAGCACAATGTGCGACACAGACTGATTGGCGCATGTCATTATGCTTCAGACAATGGTGGTGCCAGAGAGACGGCATTACAGAGTCATTAGGATTCATTCTCTGGTCATTAAGACCGGCGGTGCAACATTTGGTCTCGGTCCAAACGGACCAGCGGAGGCGCTAGAGGGAAAACAAAAGGGATCGGCCATTGTTGTCATTATTTCATACCAACTTTACGACTGGGATCAAAAAGTGGTTTTACTTAAAGGACCTGATTTATGCTTGACATATCGAAGAGCCTGACCAGACTGGAACTTGGTTGCTCCCATTTTTAGCTTCTGCAGAGGAATTCATCTATCCACACTGTACATCATGATATCTTGGCAGTAGTTAGTGGTGCATATGGCAACATGCTGCGGGTCTCACCACATGAGAGAGTGCGCGAGTGAACCCTTCTCTTTAAAAACAAGTTAAAAAAGATACAGATGGGCTCTGATTTGTTCCCCCGACCTGACGGCCTCAGATGAAAGGTGCGTCATTCACGTGGCGGGATAAAGTTGTTTTCAGCCTCTGAAGCAGTCGGCGATGGACGGAGTGAGACGCGGTGGAAAAGGAGTTTCTTTTTGATTGCCTTCCAGCTTTCTTTGGCCTGCTGTGCCGCTCAGGGCCCCATCCCAACCCTAAAATAACTCCTCATGCAGAAAGCCTCCCTCCCCTTCAGTCTCTTCGCTCACCTCCCTTTTGAACAAGGTAGCTCTTTTTTTCCTTAACAGATATATAAAGTCCCAGTTTGTGAAGGCTTTTCACCAGTTTAAGCTCAAATTAGCACTAGCATTGTGAGTAAAAACTTCCACAAAATAATCTATTTTCTTGAGTCACCTTCAACCCTCTAACTCTTTAGCCCTAGAGTTCCATTGGCAGATCTACCAGAACTTTTTTAGACTTCAACTTTAAGCTTTATAATAAAAGCGCCACAGTGGTCTTACATTCTTTGTCTCCTGGATAGCTTAGCTTCTCACATTATTGTTAAGGGGGAGACCAGCCATCTTGAAGATAAGCTCTTAAGATATGGTTGTATTTTAGTTATTATCAAATGGGTTACTTTCTATCTTTTTTTCTAAATACAATTTTTTCCCAAATATATGTCAATTAATAATTCTAAATTTGATCAGCCATCACATTGTTTTGTGCCAGGGAACAATTTGTGGGATTATAGCTCCGTGAAAGCCTTTTTTGGCCAATTAAACGACCACATTGTGCTACTTGGTTTTAATTAAAGGCATTTAAAGTAGGGATAGAATTTTTATGGCTGTTGATTAAGTAATTAAACAATATTAATCGCCTCGTATAAAACCCACCGTTATTACAGAAATGTTTAAAAGGTTGATCTCAAAGACCAAAATGAAACAACCCTTATTTTTTCCCCACCACACGTGTGAAGCAGCTGTATAGACGACGTACAGTACATGTGGGAGTGTTTTCAAACACCCCCATTAATTGCACCCAAAAGCTGTTTTGTCTAATAGATGCAAGAGCCATTTTAACCCAATCTAAAGAGATTTTTTTGGAAATGAACAAGGACAACCTTGATGATTAAACAGGGCAGGATTTTGTGGCTACATTCTGGAGACGTGACATTCTGGCGATGTGTTCAGGAACACCTGAAGCCGACGAAGCCCACCAGGGATTATCCAGATCACTGCCAGTTGTGTTTTCCCCTGTCTGGGTAAAGACAGGTAGAGGAAGAGGGTCTAAACAGGAACTAACAAACGAATTCAGGAATCATGGATGGGAAACGATGCCCGGTCAAAAGTGTATGAAGAGAGTAGATGCAGAGATAAAGGTAGGTCGAAGAAGGGAGTGCAGGGAGGGTGGAATAGATTCCACTGAGATGCCCGAGTAGCAGAAAGATTGGAAGGGGAAACCTCCCCACACTGGTGGTCACTGCCATCATGACTACTTTTTCAGCTTGTCTGGTTTCATTGCCCCTAATAAAAACTCTGCACCAGGTTTCTTTAGCGACGGTGCAGACTAGCGAAGGGGCGACTAAGCTCAACCACACCGTTGAGGTGAAACATACACTTTTCTCTCCCTAAAGCCTCACTAGAGACGAGAACTCCTGCTTTACAAGAACAGGAGGAGGTTTTTTTTAAAAACACCGCCGATGTCACAGAGCGAGGGGTTGGAATTACTGCTGCGCAGACAGCCACAAAAAAAAAAACCTCCTCGGCTTTATGTGTGGATGTGTGGAGGTTGAGGAGTGCATAGTTCAACTGCGTAACGCTCCCCGTCAAGAGTTATGGCCCATTAGACAGATCCTGTAATCAATACACACCCCGTCGTCACCGAACCCGTCATTAACATAGAGGGGTGGACAGCTCGCGCTCACTTTGTCTTCCTGGACCAGGGGTTTAGTTTTCCCCGCTCCAGCTGGAGCGTCTGTTTGTAGGTTACAATTGAGTCCCACTTTGGCCTCCTGCGCCACATTTTTCTCTAATTGCTACCACAGTTGAAAGTGCAGTGAAAATGCCGCACCAGTTGGCGTCTGGACCGGGATGTCTTGTCGATGGCTGCGTTTTTTTTCCCTTGTTGGGTTCCCTGCTGACCCAGATTTAAGACATCAAGATTCCTTTGGATCCATTTGAAACAGACAAGTTCAGATATGAAAGAGAAGACAGAGACTGATGCTATTGGCAATAAAACCAACTCTCTGATTTATTGATGTGAATGAAACTATTTTTTTAGTATAAACCTCAAAGGATGCCAGTGATGGTCTTATGGGGGGAGGGGGGGGGGAAGAAAACCTTCTGTAATAATTGCTTATGTTTTGATTTATATAATGTGAATAAAATGAAAAAAGTAGTCTGTGTAGAGGTGGCTCCCTATTATGTTTGACTTTTTGCAAAGTTACACAAGTGCTACGACAAGTCCAATGAGACAAAAACATCACCTTAAATAAACTGACTTAATTTACCCTTAAACAATGATGGCACAAAAAGCAACTGAATCACTAACGTCTTACCAAAAGTATAGGACCCTTAGTTATGTTTGACTCGCTTGTTGCTTTTTAAGTTTCTCCCAATGTCCAAAAAAAAAAATCTAGGTCAAAGCGAAGAGTGATTTTCATTATTTGGAAATGGAACCCCAGGATATTGTACTTGTATGTTTTTAGTTTTTAGCTCTTTAGCACAACGCCAAAAACCCTCACCCGCTGCTTCCTTTATCAGCCCATAAACTGTTTCTTTTTTTTGGGAGAAAAGAAGCCAAATATAATGACATAACTTTAGTATTTTTGGAGCTTTAGGGCAACATAAAATTGAATTTAGTATAATTCAGAACCTTTAAAAGATTTGGCTTCAGATGAAGAGCCTTTGACATCACTGGAAAGTATGTTGATTTACATTTAAAGCATCCATATAAAGAATCGGTGGACGTGGGGAGTCTCTAAAACATAGCAGTGACACTTACGGAGGAACATTAACGACATCCTTCCTTCTTCCACGGTCTCGCACACGCTGTCAGTACAGCAAGGGCGCCCAGGGCCAACCATATATCATTGTGGCCTCCTGCTTAAAGACCATATGGAAGTTGTTGGGATGTGATCCCTCAAGAGGATGGGGTTTGTGGGGTTTTGGTGCGTCTCACCGAGTCAGTTTTACAAGTGGCGGCCACACTCCCACGGATCCTCCGCTGTGTGGGCCCGGCATGTGGCTCATTAGAGGCTAAACGTGGAAGTCTGAAGGGGGTGCGGCAACAGAGACGCTAAATGTAACATAGGCAGTGTCATGGGTCAGATGTAGGTTAGCAAAATCCCCCATTTTCGGGAATGAGAAATCAAAACTCAAACTACTGTATTAGACTGAAAACAAACAGAGATGGATGGAGCGTATCGGTAGCGCAAGCGTCTTGATTTTGCGTGATCGACCCCACAGAAAAAATAAAGCATCACTCAAAACCACGCCAGACGTTCCTCCTGCTTCTGATTACGACAATTAATCCACGCTTTTAATGAAAGCAGCTGAGCTACAGAAGCAGAAGCAGCGGTCGCAGGGGCGCTGGAGTTTGGCGGGCCGTGTTGATTGGGCTGGCAACCATGTGGATATCACATGTTGCGCAGAGATTATCACTCACAGAGGCAATTGTGTTAAATGCTCAATAGACCAGTTCTTACCACTTGCAGCGACGGAGGCGGTTGTCTGCGCTTTGACGACTGCTAACACTTGACCTGGTTTATGAGATCTGTCAGGAATCTGAAGAGAGACTCAACCTTCCCCACCAGAGGTTAAACAGGCCCTGTATCTCTCCAAGACAGATGAGTGACGGCGTTAAAGGCGTCCTGTCAATGCTCCTGGAGCCCTCTATATACAGTATTATCCTCTACTAAACATACCTTACTAGTTAACCTGACAAACCTAGATTGAGAATAAGCATAGCAACTGTGACTAGTGTACTAAATACTTTTCAAGCCAATTTAAATGGCTTGGTACAGAAAGGACTGCCGTAATTGGCTGCACAGTTGTGGTAAGGGACGCAGCTGGTTGGTTCTTTCCCCTGGTGCATTGGATTCGTCTGATGTCAATGGTCTTTCATCCCAAAGGGCAGATTCATCTAGTGTCAAATTAAAGTCTTAAGGAATCTTTGAAGTGAGGCAGTAGCAGCTGAAAACTTGGCTTCAGATATCAGATGGTCTCAAGATGGTCGTAAGTGAGCATGAGGAGACCCTGGGTTGGACCTACAGGTCTAACTGACCGTCTACATATGTAGACTGTAGAAATATGTAGACTGACATCCAAAATAAAACCGTTGTTAGTTTACTCTGGTGTCATGGTAAATGCTCTGGTCTCCAAGAACACAGTCGGAAAAAAAAATCCCCAGACAAAAAACAAGCATCTCTTTTGTTTGTCAATGCTTTGGAAAACAACAGCTTGTATTTATTTCCCCTTTTCTTTTCAAACAACGAACACTTCTTCCAAACTCTGGGTCCAAATAGTTTCTAAAGTGACCCAAAACTACAGAAATCTCACCAACATTGTCATTCTTCTAAGCTGCCGTTTCTCGTCTTACTTTGCCAAAAGACAATCAAAGTAGAAAATCACTTCGACTCCACGATGGCTGTAAATCCAACAGTCACTTTTAGACGGCTATTTAGAGGTTGTGGCTCCAACCATAAAAACGTTTTATCTTTTATCAGTATTCCCTGGATTCCTCTCCCTGTTACAAGGTTTAAGAGGGATCAGCTTTTCTTTTTTTTTATCAGTTCTACACATTTCTAATCTCCAGAGCAGTTCCCAGCCTCTCAATCTCCTAATGACCCCATTCAGCCGAGATTACCTCAATTATGCTTTCAATATCAATATTGCTTTCACCACCGCCCCATACAGAGCAAGGACGGGCTCCGGTTCTGGCAGATATGGGTTTCGGATTGCAGCCCGCCAAATAATGGGAGCCTTAAGTCGTGATGTTCTGTAAAAACTTCTCCGTCAGACAGAGGAGATCTCCAGAGGACAGTTACAGACAAGCTTGGGAAAGATGGACGCCGCGAGGGGGTGTTGTAAATTAGAAGGTCAGTCAGAGAGCGCACACATTGTTCGTTTTGAGCTTCTCTGAGGATCTCCGAATGGGTTTTCTTCATACATTTCACAAGTGCTTTGGTCACTTTAAAACAATCTAAATCAGGGTTAAGTTTCCAAAAATGGTTTATGTGACCCCCCCCCCTCCGTTGAACGTTCATCTCAGCCGGCCGCTTGTCAGACTTGCCTTCAGGGACGTTTCTCCGGCAGTTAAAGTGCTTCTTAAACTGTTGTTCTGGGTGCTATTAAGAGGCTTAACTTCAACTTTGACTCACAAACACAGGCTCCGTCAAGAAAAGTATTAAGTTCAGTATGAATAAAAAAAGATTTGCTTTCAATAGAAAATAAATGTGCTCTGAATTATAAAGCTTAACACTTCGTCACCCAGTCACACTGGGTGCAGTAGGCTGCAACGCAGCTATACGGCTGAACCCTTTGGGTACTTTTTATTTGTTTAAAAGTGAAAAAAATAAAACTGTTCAATCTAATTATATTTAAAATCTTTATTTTACAATCTGAAACATGATTAAAAATACATTTAAAAAGCATTTATTATTGTTGTTTTTTGTTAAAATGCCTTTCCCTGGTTGCATATAAATGTTGAATTATCCTTTTAATTATCTTTTTATTTAGATCAAATCTGTAGTGAACCTTTTAAGAGCCAATTATTCAAATAAAATACCTTTCTGCTCAGGCATCTCTCTGGAATGCCTCCAGAGAAGAATGATAGACAGGACAAAGACCCAGGAAACATTTTAGAAAGGATGTCTTGAGGAGTTAAATATCTTAAAACCTTTTCTATAGAAGTGTCAAAATCCTTGAGCAACGATACACACGGCAGCTTTGATTCAAGGTTCTTAATAAAACAGGTTAGTACCTGCAGTAACTGGTACCTGAGGATTGTAGTATCATTCTGCTGAATAAGCATGTTTGTTGCAAGTTCTGGCAACAACAATCTAGACGGTTTGTTCTTGGATGACTGGACAGAGACACACGGTCAGATCCTGGCCGGTGCCGCTCACTCATAATTAATGCTGAAGTGGCAATGCCAGGAATGTTTCCTATTTCTCCTCTTTTATTTCAGACGGATTCTGGGTTTTATTGTGAATCGCAAATTGCTCGACATATTTGCAAAATGGATGGAATGTGAAGCAATTAGTTTTAATGATGTCCAAGACAAATCTGCACGACAGCAATTACCGCGACAATGTGCTCAACAGGCCAGAGGCAGAGACCAGAGACAACACAGACGGTCCGCGACGATGACCGTCGCCACGGTTTTCATGACGCGGCTTCATGCGGGGCACATGTCAGCGCCCGGCGTCACCGACTGCGCCGACTATTGTCTGCTCTTGTTTGTGTGCCGTCACGTCTGTCTCTACTGAGATCGGATCGTCCCGAGGGAGCCCCACCGGCATGCAGTCTGCTCGGACAAAAGTTAGCACAGGGTGACCTCGCAGGGGTCAGATGGAAGGTTCCCTTTTCCGAAACGGAACGTGATGTCTTAATACATGTAGTGACGCATTAGAACTGGACAAAGGTTCCACCATCTCCAGGGTCACTTGTCTTATACGATATTTCAAGTTAATGATAATTCTTTTGTTTGTGGGGGACTTGTGTCTCCTGACCAGGTGTTCCCGACAAAAAAGAAATATCGTCCTTAGGGTCCAACTTGGATGGGTCTGTCTGCCCTTTTCCAGACTGAGAGCTTCTCACACCCTTGTGTTATCTCAGGGTCAAGGTGACGAGTGGCCGAAAAGAAATGTGTTATGTAGTATCCCTTGTGTTCACTCCTGGGTCAAGGTGAACGACCTCCGACACTGCTTATGTATCTCTGGAAGCCAGGGAGGTCGTACACCTTGACACAAGGGATACTAAAAACACATTTGTTGTCCTGCCATGGGTCACCTTGACCCTGAGGCAACACAAGGGTTAAAGGACCTCCAACGATAAAGGGTCAATCTGTCGGTCTTACCCTGCCCTCCCACCGATCAAAACGTTTCCCGTTGCAATCTAAAAGCTAACATCAGGATCCATCTATTTGTCACCAAAATATTTGGATTCCGGCCTCATCATCCCCAAACTAAGGCCACATCCATCAAATACTTCACCAGTAGGAGGCATTATCCCCCCTAATTAAGTCCTAAAAGAGTGGCCTTGTGAGGGAAAAGTACTTAGTGGGAGTATGTGCTTCTGGTTGTTATTCCGTTCCTACGCAGTGTGAGAAGAGGAATCGTGAAGCGGAGTCCGAGTGGTGTCGCAATAACAGGAAGTGTGCAGCAGGTAGAGCGCCGTTTCGCACTCAGTGGGGCCCTGCTCAACTGCCAGCACTTGGTGGTGCCAAGAGCCATGGCAGCATTCCCGCCTGCGATCTGTCACTGTCCACAGCATCTGTGTCAATAGCATTCCACAGCCCTGTTGACAGAGCGCCGTTGTTTGCTTTAGCCACCGCAGACCAGTGGTCTGATTTACTGTTTAAAGGACAATGTCATAAATTGTCAAGTGCGAGGCGCGATTCTGTCACAAGATCGAAGGCTTGTTTACTCTATATTGGTCTGTCGGTACTTGAGGTATCGGAGCGTTGGCGGGGAGGGGTGAATGACACAGATTGTTTTTCCATGGCCCAGAGATGACCTCGGCCACTTCATGAAAAATATTATGCACACGTTTATCTCAGCGATGGTGTTTGTTTTTCTGTGATGAAGTTTTTGGCCCATGCCACTGATGGGTTATAGGGCAGAGCGGGGAAAGTGCATTTAGACTAGATGGCTCTCAAGAGGAAAAGAAACTTTAGAAGGTACTCCAAGATGAGATTAAGGGAATGAGACTAATAGCTTCTTGATTTAATCAACGTGTAAAGCAAGCTTTGGGGTTGAGATCACACGTTCTTAAGCACTACATGTGGGGGGTACACATGTTACAGACCTGCTAAGAATCCATCTGTGCTTTCTCTTCAGCGGACTGCCAGCCCCCCTGCCAGAACCGTGGCTCCTGCAGTCGGCCACATACATGCGTGTGTCGCTCGGGTTTCCAGGGGCCCCGCTGCGAGGAGCAGACCCCGGAGCAGGTGTACATACGCGACGGCGGCGCCCTGAGGCGAGTTCAACCCGGCAGCAACCCCTTCGTGAAGGAGCGGCGACGACACAACACCACCAGGGTCCAGAACCCTAGACCTGCGACTACCAGATCGCCTGTGTAAGTGTCCCTGGTTTCTTAATATAGACAGAAGGGGGTCAGATAGAGTTCATGGAAGATAGAACCGGTGTTAGTCTTAAGAAAGCACAGATTATATTGCAACAGTACCTACTAGTACCTTCCCTACCTGCTGGTCAGTATCTGTTTTGCTCACAGTCAACATATAAAAACAAACCTATTTAAACGTTTTTTAAGTTCATTCAGTCACGACAGTTCATCACACTTATGTACAACGCTGCTCCTGTTTGTTGTTACGATAAATCAGACCAGATGACTCATCGGTTTGATCTTCTTTAAGAGCTCGGCAAAAATAAATAAATGGAGTCCAACGCCGCTGCCATGCTTGAAAAGTATTAAGGTAGATCTGGAAAATAAATCACAATATACTCGACAGATGTATTAACATACATTGTTTTCAATGAAAATAAATGGAGATGATTATATTTCCTCTCCACTCTGGTCCCGCTCCAATAGTTTTTGATTTATCGGAATAACGTCGACGTCAAGTGGTTCCAGCTCATAATTGCGTCGTACCAATCGTTTCTTCGAGAACATTCAACAAATTCTCCAGTCTGCTAATCAGACAGTCTAATCGTTATTTGGCTTTAATTCTTTTTTTTTCTTCTTTTCGGATCCAATCTTGTTGGAAATTACTTTCTGGTCTGATTGCCACAGCCAGAATCATATTTCTCCATTGGGGATGTTGAGAGGAAGTAATTGTTTTCTGGAAACGGTTTTGATTGATTCTTATTGCTCACAGATTTAGCCTTATCTTGTCAATATGTTATCCATTTCGGACTGACTTTGCTCTGCAGTGATGGCGATTGAAGTGCCAGGACACGTTGACGTCAAAGCGATGTCGATTCTTTCCCAACAGAGGCCTTTGATTATGTTTCTTGTCTGTCTGGTCAAACGACCCGCGTGATAGTTTAGTGACCTAGCCAGCCCAGTTCTTAAATTGTCTTTAATTGATTTAAGAGCACTATTAACCATTGATTCAATAATTTTCCCCCGCTGACTTCCCTTTCTAGGGGCCTAAAGTTAATCCTAGCTTCTTAGGGTTGCAGCCTGGGGACACTATACTCTATACTGCATTGGCTTATAGATAAATGATCTAGTTTTTAACTTTTTCACATATAAGCTACATTAAGCTAAACAAAAAGGGCAGATAAGTCGGTCAATCAAACTCTTTTAAACGCGTTCATAATAACTTTCAACCTCCTTCAGTTTCAAAACGTAAAAAATAACTGTCTAATACCGCTAAATCAATTCTTAGCCCTCGATCGCAGCCCTACACCTCTGTTGTTGGCGTGCCTGTGAGACACAGGGGTTTCCCAATTCTCCATTGGATGAAGGGGGAGGGGTAAGACAAAGGGCCAGCTAATGCTCAAAAACAAGTGAAGGCACACTTGGAACGAAGTGGTATGATGCATTTACCCAAAATGAATATACATTTTTGTCCATAACTCCAAAATGAACGAATTCCTGAACAGAGAAGGAATTTGCTTCTTAAAAAGTATATGGAAAAAAAAACTTAGTAGAGAAGTTGTTTCACTTCCAGCTCACGGGACAAAATAGCCTCCTGTTCCTCGAAATCGTAGACCAATTTTCATCGTTATAGTCATTCCAAGGATCTCCTGATTTTGGCCGAAAGGACCAGCTTTAGTGCCAACGGACAATTCCCTTGGTTTCGATGTCGACAGTTGGTGGAGCCACAGTATAAGGAGATACATCCTAACAATATGTTGCAATGATGCGAGACCTGGCAATAAGGTATGATTTTTTTAAATTGTGACATCGTACAGTAAGCAGTCTA
This sequence comes from Callionymus lyra, assembly GCF_982586985.1. Lineage (NCBI taxonomy): Eukaryota > Metazoa > Chordata > Actinopteri > Syngnathiformes > Callionymidae > Callionymus > Callionymus lyra. The sequence continues at coordinate 14,262,231 of NC_141835.1, read as the reverse complement.
AAGGACGATCTGTGAACTCTTTCCAAGACAGAATTCCCTCCAGTACCGGAATCCAAAACTGCATACTTTGAAAGAACTCAACAAAAGACTAAAACAGAAACAGAATTCTGTTTGAACCTTCCGTCAAAATAAATACAAGAAAAACAAACTTCTGTTTTTGTTCTCTTTCAAAATATTTGTAGTTGCGAGTCAAATATTTCAGATGCACGTCCAGTATTAAATGACATTTGCTGGTAACGTCAGCCGATTGGTTCGCACAGCGATGTTTTGTAAGTCGTAGACCGCTAAAAGGCTTGAACTACACTGATGAGCGCCGTGGTGGTCTCTCCCTGTGGCCCCAAACTTGAAACAGCTTTTTCTCTTTTGTTCTATCACTTTATTAACTTAAATTGACTTGAAATATCGCAACATGTGTCCTCGCTCTGGTTTGCCTTAAATGTTGCAGGATAATCAATTCCTGATATGGCTGTGGGCCAACGAACGAGGAATGATCAACACCAGGCCAGTGTGTGATTTAAAACAAACAGTGAAACAGACAAAAGAAAAATATTGTCATTCGACCAAAGAAAAAGTTGTGTAGCAACGACTAACGATGGATAACTACAGAGACAAGAACAGAAACGATGAATTCCAAGACCTGATTGTGTAATAGCCCATCTGGACCTGCGAGGAAAACTGGAACCGACAAGAATTTAAAATAAATAATGTTGAAATTTCAAAAATGGGCCTCAATATTCGCCGTTTATTGAGCCACTAGTTTAAATTATTATTGTTTTTCAAATTGTATCTTTTCCTTTACATTAGTTTCAACTATAATCAAACATTTTTAAATCATAACAATTTTAAATGTAGTGAGAAAATTGTTAACTATAATCAAACACTTTCCAATTTTGATGAAACAATTTTCAATTGTAATCAATTTTAATCAAACAATTTTTAACCGTAAAAAAAAACGTCAACTGTGATCAAACATTTTTAAACCATAAATAAACAATTTGACATTTTAATCAAACAATTTTCATCTGTAATCAGAAAATGTTCAACTGTAATCAAAAAAGTGTCAACTGTAATAAAACAACAATCAACCATTTTTAAACCATAATCAAACAATTTTTAAATGTAGTAAACAAAATGTAAACTATAATCAAACAACTTACAACATTTATAAAACCATTTTCAATTTAAATATTTCAATTTTCAATTGTAATAAAATGTTATAATTTAATTTAAAAAATGTAATGAAACATTTTGAAACTTTAATCAAACCATTATACATTTTAAAAGTTTGATATCAAGATTTGGTGTCTTCCAAACACCCAAGTTTAGGATGTCAATGATGAAAAATGACCAACCAGGTGTCCAGTTAACTCTATCGCAAATTTTTAAAATGGATAACTTTCCTGCGATATACCATTGTAATCGGAAAACCTAGGTTTAGATTAAAGCCAAGAATCAAAGGTTCCTCTTCTTTACAGAGCACACGTGATGTTTGATCCCGAGGAATCGACTTGGATCTGGTTCTGAAAAAAAATCAACTCTTGTCATAAATGTCCAGCTCAATAATGTCAAAATCGATGCTGTCAGCCAAAGTTTTTCAGCCCCGTGATAGAAAAGCGTGGCTGTTAGTTTATTGTAGTTCAAGCCAAGATTCCTGGAATTATCTCACTTCCGAAAAGAAGAGGTGTGAAGGAATTCTGTCAGTGTTTGTTTTATGTGGAATGGGATTATCATCTTTTTGAGTCATTTGAGGTTTAGTCTCTTCAATCTGGTCGGTTTTACTTAAAGTTGAAAGACTTTAAGATGGAAAACCTTCCTCAGGTTAAGGAGTTGAGGTATTATTTATATTTGAGGGGAGCAACATGGATACGTGGATGGATGGATGGATGGATAGACTATGAACCAAGTTACTGTCTAGTACGTTAGCAAGTGCTAAACCAACCATTTCTAAGTCATCTCAGGGCCATTTTAAATAGTCCTCTACACCCTGAACCTTCAGAGCTCCCCATTACCCAGCCTCTGACTTTCAGCCATCTTAACATCTAAATAATTCAACGCTTAAATATATGATGACTGTCTGAAGGATAAAACCTGTAGCTACAATATAGCCTCACCATGGCTGATGTTTTGGTCCTCTGGGCTGACTTGGATCAGACCCCATAAATCAGTTCTTGTCATAACTGTCTGGCCTAATCATGTCAAACTGGATGTCATCGCCAACTATTTTCAAATCCTCATCTCGACAATGTGGCCTCGCGATTTCTTTGTCGTCAGCGCCAAGAATCCTGGAATCTGTCTCACTTCCGAAGGAAGTGTGAAGGAATGTGTTCAATATGCATGGCTGATGGTCGCCACACGGATGTGCTCTTGATGGCTATTAGAGGTTTGGTGGGTGTCACGTTTTTCTTTTTTTTAAAATGCCAATAGAACTGTCTTACACCTTTTACCTGATTCGACCATCCACCTTTCCTTAAGATGAACCCTTTGGCTGGTCCATTTTCTTGTTATACCCATATAAATCTATGCTTTCCAGGTGCTCCCAATGGCAACCTTCTCAGCCATTGCCGCCTTATCACACATAAATCCTCTCGTTGTTGTCCTTCCAACTTTCCCGCCCTGCTTATCCACATGTTTTTGGTAGCCCAAGTTTGCGAAATGTTTTGGCATCCGGATCAAAAGAGCATTCTTTTTTTTTTTTCACACATCCTCATTCCCCAAACGATTTTCTTGGACTAGCTCTAATGAATACAAGCCTCTCGGCTACAGACTACACACTTGCTATGCATATGTTTCCTTTGGTTGTAACTCGCATGGCATTTTTGCGTCCTGAGTCACAGATTTTGGGGAAATAGACAACGCGGCTGCACGAGGCCCAGAGAGCAATCTAGAGTCACACATGCCTCTTTTATTATGATAGCTGAACTTACAACTGTTGGAAAGCGTGGGTTTGAAATTATGGTCGAAATTAAACATTTCCAAACATGTGGCCCCAAACCATTAATGATTTAAACGTCTTCACACAACAGGATGAAAATGTCTTTATTTTGAAATTAGCCAGCAAATGATTTGAACGCTCTCTTTCATCGAGGCTTCCAGAAACGGTTGCGTAAGGCACATTAAAAGTCGGGCCTTACGTGAGCTGCAGTAAATATTCTGTGTTCTTTCTCGGCCCATAAACGACTTTAGGGGTGGAACTGTGCCGGATGCAAAGCTTGGTTTCACGTATCAGATTCCTGAAGCCAAGATGGAAGGTCAAGAGCGACCGCAGTGCAAGGGATCAATTAGGGAGTAAAGCCAAGGCTTAACACCTAGTTCATATCTCTCTATTAGAGAAGGTGTGAGGTACGATATATGTCCGTCTTGGATAGTATTTGGGTGGCTGTGTCAGCGGCACCCTGTCAAGCGGCGCCAAGAGCAAGAAGCACCGACAGACATGGGCGAATTCAACAATACAGAGCACAGTAAGGTGAGTGCAGCTCCAAATCCGTTGTTTTCCCTCGGCCCTGGTCAGCCATGCCACTTAGCCACACTTCTCATTGTCCTGTCAACTCTAGTTTGGTCTTCTGAGACGACAGCGGGTGCGAATGTCAGCAGGCACCCGAAGTGTAGGATTATTCAAACATTGGCTCTTTTAAAATTTCCAAACCCGAATACCAGGCAGGCTTTTATTGAACTGACAGATTTTTGACGCAACCCAGCACCCTAGCCAAGTCGGCCCTGCGGATTATTGCGCTAGACCGTTGAAAGAAATATGCAGGGGGTTTATCACAGGGACCAAATCGCATTAAGTGGCGCAGAGCTGCGAATTCACAACCTCTAGTTCAAGGACAGAAAATATGATTATCTTGACGCCTCATCCGTAGAGGAAAGTATTCTGTTTGTTTCACCGATAATGGTTTTGTTGGCTGGCAAGGTAATGGTAATACCTGCAACTTTGAAGCTGAGGGTGTGAATCCCTTTTGGGCTCTAGAGGGCTCCTCTGAACAGTTCTCAGGAAATACAAAAAAAAAAAGAAAATCTCCATTTTAACGGGTGTGGTACAACACAAGCTTGACCAGCTGCTCAGGGCTGCTAAAAAGGTTTGTCCTTGTCACATAGAAGTAGGAAAGTCGGGGCCCCTCATGGACACTCCTGTCCGAGCAGTTGATGTAACATGGAGGATGTGTTCCGGAACAGACCTCTCTGTCGAGTCCACACCCCTGAGGTCCTGTGACATCAGGACACAGCAGGAAACACAGCGGGCAGAACAGGATGCGCTTGTAGTCGGTAGGTCAACTCTCTGTGACCTTTATTACACAAATCAAAGGTGCTGAAATTGAGGACTACATTGATACATTATAGAAAACTTGCGTGCAAGAAAATGCGTTTTTCACCCCCAAAATCCAATGTATATGTATATGTATACATTGTACATTTGTGTATTTCACTATGTGAACCTAAAACATTTTGGAAATATTGAAGCTTCCGTCCAAGTGACTTCTGCCAGCTCCGTCCGAGTGTTTAAGAGGTTTTTCATGCTCCCAGAGATGTTATCGATGTGGTCTCCTCCCAGCTGGAAAACCTCAGACCAGGTGCCGCGAACCACATTCTGTGACCGATCACTTGAAACAATATTAATAATTCTGCTCTTGTGGAAAACGATGATATCTACGGTTAATCTCAGCTGACTTGGGAGCGAGTCTTTGTGATTCTGTTTCTGTTTCACATAGAAAAGTTCTCTTGCCACTAGAAATGTTGACAGAAGTGGGAAAGTCAATTTAGATTTCTATTTATTTCTTACATTTATCCATGTTGCGGTCTCATACTTGATGCTGAACTAGGGTTATTGATGCTGCCTTAACAGTCTTGATTGATTCCTGCTTTTATTTTTTGTTGGGGAGCTGGAAAATTGAACGCAATTCTTATCTAACTCTCTGTTAAGAAGGATTAAGAATGGGAAAGCCAAATGGTTATGTGAGAACCCATAGAGGTATTTGGTCATTTGGCTTTATAGATATATCGTTTTGTCAATTTCATCTTTGCTTTGGTACTTTGCAGATTTTAATTTAGTCTGTTTTCCCAGGTGGCTTTGCTTCTGTAATATTCTGGACTTCCTCACTGGGATTATTTTTGTCTTATTGTTTCAGCTAGTGATAGTCGAGTAACGTACCCGAGTCTTTTAGTTTCCTGTTAGTGTTTGGACCTTATGGGATTGATGGAAAATTACACGTTTAATTGAGGAACTACCTTATTTGGACTTCCCTTTTGGATTTCCGGCTTGTTTCTGGCCTTTCGACAATGTGATAAAGTGTTACGATATATTTTTAAATACAGTAGCAAAAAAAAGCGTGGTATTGCCGAGGATTAGTATAACGGGCTCTAGAGAATGATATCGAACTTTTACTACAATGGTCCCCAAAATGTTTGGCTTCACATACTCCATTAAATGTCATTATTTACTGGCAAAAAATACTGGTTCTTACACAGGGTAGCGTTTGTGTTATACTTGTCTTCGTTTCGGTTATTTTTGATTAAAACAAATTATCCACATGCTAATGATCCTTCAGAGAAAATCCAATCATTTTTCAAAGTAAAAACATCTTCACATAAATGATATAACTATTTTTAGTTTCTGTGTGGCCCCGTAACAAACGCCTACCACTCTCAAACATGGCCGCCTTGATCTTGATTTGTTTGTGGATATGGTTTTTAGCGTGTCCGTCTAAGATGGCGAGCTTCCATTTGTGTCGTCATTTTATCATTTTACAATTTTCTGCACCAATTTTCAGTGTCACAGTTTCCTCATCGCTCTCTCTCACCACCCGATCTTCGAAAATACTTGGGCCGTGAGGTACGGAGATGTAAGTAGAAAAGAGACCGCTGGCAAGCTGGAAATTCCCAGATCGAGGGCGTAGTCGGTTCCAAATTTTCTCAGTAGTGACCCAGAAATGGAGCCACAACATTAAGTTTCCAACCAAGCCAATTGAGAGTTTGATTTACTGCTAACATAGCCATTTCATGGTTTGGAACAGTTAAATGGAGTTGGTGTTAAAGCGCTTGTCAGATTTTAAGTGCAATTGGCTGCTTAGCTGTGAGTGCGTTGTCAATCTAGCTGTTGCACCATTTTATAGTAAAAGATATAACCAACTCATGCCAAACTCATCAGAGAATCGTTCCACGTTACCGTTAGTATTGTTGAATTCCTGTTAGGGTGATTCACAAAAAGTCCTCTCAGTGCGACTGTTTGCTCGGTGACTAATCGGGCCGGCGGTTGTGAGAGTTGTTGACTCAAGGCTTTACACGTAACCACATGGACGTTTCTCAGAGGAAACTGCGGTCGCAGTGGGAGTTCTCCCCGTTAATCATGGATCATTGGTTACTTTCACTGCCATTCCAGACGGACCACACTACCGACACCGACCGAGGCTTCCGCCAGAGCCCGGTAAGGTAACCTCAACACCTGAGGACGAGCACTCGCAGCACTGGAAAACCGGGGAGGCTGAGTGGAATAAAATATGGTCATTAAGTTTGAAAAGCCGGAGTGGAAACTCACTCAACATCGTGTTCATACTTTGAGGGGATAATAAATCGGAACAGTAGTCCAGATCCCTCAGCAGCCTTCGATCATACAATACTAAAGATGCATTTGGCCTCGAAAAGGAATGCGCTTTAGCCACGACTTTTCTTGTACATTCGTCTTAACACTGAGCCTGAGAAACTGCTACACTATTGGCTTCGCTAACAGAAGCGCAGAGCTCTTCAAGTCGTTCCGCGTTGCCAAGAAACAAGATGTAAAGTGGAGAAGACGGCTCGGAGGAAATTAACTCCCGGAGGGTTTCCAGATATTCTCGATAGGTACTAGAATGTACATCTGTGGTACAATACGTTTGACTGAGAGCTACAAATGAATCTGAGATGTTCCCGTGAACAAACCTTGGTTTACAAACTAGTCTAGGGACAGAGTAAATGTTTGGCCATTCAAATAAATATGAGTAGCGTTTTTATTTCTTCTTTTAATAAAAACTTTACTTCACACACAAGGGGGCCAACAAAACATGACTTGGCGTGTCGGATTTGGCACCCGGGCCTGGTGTTTTGTTTCAACCTTTACTTTGGCCTTCAACAATTTTTTGGTGTATGATATATTTCTAAACAGTTTTGTCATGATTACGTAAGAAGGTGCAACTTTTAGATTAAAAAAAGAACGTGAAAAAAAAACTATGTTTTGTTTTTTGGGTTAATATTAGGCAATCAAATATATATACTGCAGATTATACATCTGTTAATACGTGAGAATAAATCGTAACATATTTTACGATGTTTTACTTTTATACTGATTCTTCCTGCTATTCTATTGAACCTATGTCTTGTGTTTTATCAAGAAGTATCAAGTCCATATCAGCCTATGGGATAATAAAAATACCGAAACTCCAGGTACTCCAGTTTCCTCCCATAGTCAAAAAACATACATATGGTGACTTTTTGTAGGTGGGTTTCAGCTTGTGCATTAATGGTTCTCCAGATGTGTACTTCTATAGACCTATTCAGACTAGCCCCAGCGACCCCTATGAAGGAATCGGCTGTAATCCAGTTTCATGGCTTCCCAGAACAATCAGAAGATCAGCTCAAGCTGGATAGTGAGATGTACAACAGAAACAGGAAATAACCAAAGAGTTATAACCAGCCAGTGGTAAACTTGATACTACAATTTTACTTTTCTCACAATCAAATCCTGATAATCCCATGCAATTACAGTATATCGTCCAAAAAATCAAGACTGTATTTCAATGGGCCAAAGTGGACGAATAATTGAACACGAGAGGTCTTTTATTATTCTTTTCATGATGTAAAACCATGAAAAATTTGAGGCGTGCACTTCCAAACGATGACAGAATCTGAAGCTCTGGTCGGTTTTATTTAGCCTGGATGTCAGCCCACTGGTACACACTGATGCATGTGTCAGTAAATCTTTTGCTAAGTAGAAAGGCTAGGCTCTCTTTTATTGCTAGCTACGTGCTAGCATCAGCAGTAGTCTGCTAAATGTTAGCCATGATTTGTAATCAAAAAGATAAGCAATTCCTCTTCTGTGAGTTATTTATGTGTTTTCGCAGGTGTGTTCCATTTTTGGAGTGCGTTTCCTCAAAGCACTTTGCAGCGGTATGTGACGGAAGACTCTAGTGGGAGTTGAACTAATGTGATGGATTATCACCTAAAACGAAAAGTGTTGATGGCTAAAATGTTTCGTCTTAATGTCCCATATAGGGCAATATTAAATAGATTTTTATTTCCTATTGGATATAAAGGATAGTAGTGATCGCTTTGAGTTCAACAAGACTCGACATAAAAATCTATTTCCAGCACTTACACAAGTCTCTATTGACAGTATTGCTCAAAGAAGATGGATTTCAACCAATACCTCTGTGGTGAGCAATCTTTTTACCAGTGTTCCTTCTCTTTATGTGTTTTAGCAGATGTTTTATTTTCTTTGGGCTCACAGCGCTGCTCAGTAAATGCATCACGAGTATTGCATGAAGGAGAGCTACAGTGGGATTTGGACTACTGTTCCGATTTATTATCCACTTAAACGAACAGTGTTGAGTGAATATACATTCAGAACTGAGGTTTTTAAAACTCAGGGAACTTTCCTCAAATCAGTCTGAATTCAGGAGTTTATTTTTATTTTTGTACATTTTCAAAATGCTATACAGTGGCTTAATAAGTAATAGACCAGGGTCACAAAGTTCTTGAATAATCAAAAGAAATACACATTTAAAATTACCTACAAATTAAACACAAAACATGAATAGCTCTGAAAGTAAGAACAATAATTTTAAATTTGATCCTCAAAGAAACTGGCGACCAATGCAGAGTGTTAACAATCGGGGAAATGTGTGTTCTTCTACTAGAGCGGCTCAGAATTCTATATAGTTTTGTATTAACTGCAGGCCAGACAGCTCCTTCTTGTTTAAAAAAGGAAAGCTTAGTAAGTATTACCTCTGAAGAGAAGGTTAAAATGTATTTGTTTGGCAAAATGACTCAAAATTGAATCTATTTCAATTACATTTTTGAGAATAGTTGGTAAAAGGAGGCACCACTGATGAGATTTTTGCTTGTGTTCTGGTTACCAAAAATCTCATCTTTGCCAAAAGATTTTTGAAGAAGCCTATTGTATTTGCTACCTCTTAAATGCAGCAGTTTTCAAACGAATTCTGTTATCTGGAACTGGTGTAGATATTTGGTGGTGACCTAGATCCTGGAATCTGTGGATGTATTTGTGGTCTTTGTTGTTGTCTTATGATTCGAATCTCATGCTATTTCAGAGGTCTATGGCAACATCTAAGCTAGCTAACTAGCAAGATGGCCAATAATTTATTCGGTCTGACAGCACATTTCAGCTCATGACTTTTAATCTAAGCGAATGCTACACTGGGATTTGGACTACTGTTCTGATTTATTATTTAACAAGAAGTATTGAGTGAGTTTCCGTACAGGCTCAGGTGCTTGGAAACTCTCCGCTGCCAAAACAGTCCAGCATCGAGTGTTAAAAAGTCACATTTGTTTCCAGGAGCCTTGCGTGTTCGCTCTATTCTAAATTGGCTCTATTTTGACTCGGTCGTATGACTCCACTGATCTGGGTGGGAATGAACTTGAGCGGGGTCATGTTCACGGCCCCTCTACTCGTGGATAAGCTTGTTTGTCTTGCAAGCTGGTGCTACTGACTTGACCTTTGACCTGACCCCCCCCCCCTCTCCTCCCATGCATTTTCACTCGTGCTGTGAATGGGACTGGGCTTCCGAAAGGACGGCTGGATATCCTCTTCATTATATTATACACTCAAGATGGCTGTGCAAACTCACTTGTGGAAGTAAGCCTGTCCTCAGGTGAACCTTGACGGCTGAAGATGGAAAATAACTATATTCAGGACTGTGTGAAAAAAATGCTATTAATGAGTGTCCTTGACATTTTTTCCATGAAGTTTGTTCAGTACCTTTAGTTATTCATCATTACTGCGTGTATTTGACTGTTTTTTTAATAGTTATAATAATAATAACAACATAACTCTGCCAGATACATCAATGTGGTATGAATGTGGTACTTTTATTTCCCCCTTCAACCTAAACATAATGTGAATGAGTCTTGGAAGTTTACGATTCCAAATAACATTGCGATGTAAAGGAACACAATTTTTATGGTTGGTGCCATCATGTGGAGGCTTAAAGTAGGGACTGAATCAGAACTGTAGTTTTGTTAGGTATTTTTTAAATAGCTGTATTTGTATTCACATACTTACATCAGTATGTCATAAAGCAAGACGACATTCCGTGACATTGTAGTATTGATGCTGTGGCACAGCCACAAGTACCGAATATTGTGTTGGTCATACTATGCAATGAATTACTGCTGTGTAACATAAATAATGCAGTTGATTATAAGGTAAGGTAAGGTAAGGTAAAACTTTATTGATCCCTCAGGAGGTCTCCTTCGGGAAATTGTTTTTTACCAATAGCCAGCAATTTTTCATAAACAATAAAAAATAATAAATAAAAAATAAAATAAGAAGAAGAACATAAATAGGAAGAACAAGATGACACAATCTAAGTCTAAAGAACCCGGTTTGCCTATTTTACCCAAAAAAATCAGCCGTAAAACCAACCAACAACTAGCCATTCATCCGTCCATCCATTTTCTACTGCTTATTCCCTGTCGCGGTTCCCTGTTTTTTGGGGCGAGAAGCGGAGGACACCCTGGACAGGACCCCAGTCTGTCAAAGGACACACAAAGACGTACAACCATTCACGCAAACACTTGTGTCTACTGACAATTTCCCCAAGTTACCAATCGACCTCTGTATGTTTTTGGATTGTGGGAGGAAACCGGAGTTCCTGGAGTAAACCCACGCAACACGGGGAGAACATACAACAGACAGAAGCGTCTCAAGTTGCCTACCTCTAGACCTGGAAGCGATCCTGCAAACCGCCTTACTTTGAGGCGATTGCGCTAAGCTGTGCAGCTGCAATGTTCCTCTCTTCGTCTCACCCCCTCACAGAGAACTCATCTCTGCATTTTTTCGTTTTATTTATTCAACATAACTATTGGAGCAATTCAGCAATCACACGGTTTGATAAGGAGTTATTCTACCATGTGTAACTCTTGACGCATGTGCGGGTGAATCGGGTCTAGGTACGGGGTAAAGTCAAGCAAACTACAGCTCAGTTGTCTCCTTTCAGATGATTTTTGAATCGTGTAGATATGATGAATGTTCCAGTAGTCATGTCAAACTCGGCGGCTACAGGTCGTTCGTAAAGGGGTTAAAACGGAGCACATGCACTTTTTGATTTAAGAAGAACTTAGCGAGAGAAGTATTGACTTAGACAGTCCAGGAAACTTTCTGTGTCTCCTTACAAGCCAAAAGTGTCCCATGAGTATTTGGCTTCCTGCGAGGCAAAAGAAGGAAACAAAGGACCATAGAGAAGTCAGCACTCTGCGTGGGACAGATATCTCTTTCTCCCATCGCTACCCCGAAAAACGCCGCCTGAGCCGCGGTGCCAGAAGTCCCAGTTTCATTAGCCAAAATCCTTCTCATCAAGCAGGGGCTGTGTAGCTGCAGCTGTCGGTGGAGCGAACACTGTACGAAACAAGGAGCGCCAATCGCAGCGTGCTCTCAGCTGGCCCGGCTTCTGCGTCCAGCAGATGGATACGACATCAATCAGACTCGTCTTCCAAATATGAGGCGTGCTGACGAAAGCATGAATTAGAAGTGTAGCCGTGCGTCGGCCTGCTAAAGCCATTCAGATGTTCGCCGTTTCAAAAGGATCTGCAGATCATTATTGACGTTTTTCGCCTCAATTTATCTTATCTTAATGTGGGGATAAGAGCCTCAGTCAGGATGTATCTGGCCCAGATATTATACAAAAAGAGCATAACAAGGCTTTGTTATGATTGTGTGTTTGCCTACACAGTGAATGTTATCATTGTCACTAAGTTCGTTGCTTCTTTCTGTCGTTTCCCTGTGCGTCATTGAATTTTTTTTAAAGGAGGTCAAACTCAGTCCAGTCTTCTTTGAGTCGCAGTATTTAGTCCAGTTGCATAATCCTGGTTTGCGTGGCATATGTTACTGAGCCTTTTCAAAATGACCATTAGCTTCAAGATGATGGTCTCATCGAGAAAGCTTGTTTTGGCCAAGCTTGTTAAAAAAATAATTGAAAAAGTAAAGCTAAAACTCTTTATGGGACCATGTTGCTATAGGGAAACCCGCCCAGTTCTCATGCTGATTCAGTATTTTGTATTCATTTAAAACTAGTTTTTCAGACTTTAGACTTTAGACTTTCTTTGTTGTCATTGCACAGAAGAACACAGCAGTGAAAAACTAACTGTTTAAAAAAAAACATAGCATAGTGAGATTTAATAAATATAAAGAAGTTATAAATAGTGCTATATAATATAAACAGAATAAATTAATGTTTAAAAAATATTGCATATAATTAATGTATATAAAAGTATAAATGTAAATATAAATAAGTTTAAAAAAAAAAGAAGCTATATATATAAATATAACAAATAAATAATGTTTTAAATAGTGCATTGCTCAAAGTTATATTGCATTCAGCAGTCTTTTGGGCTTTTAAAAAAAAAACTGAATTAACCTCAAACTGGTTCACACTGCAGGTCAGAGGACCCCTGCAGTAATGAACCCATTCAGACTAGGGTTAGGGACATGTTGAATTAAAAACCTTCAAAATGGTGGTTCATGTAGAAGCGGAAAAGAACCATGAAGTGAATAACGGTCACAAGTTAAAGCATCTTTAGTTAATGGTGTCCCGTCACTCAAAAGCTGGTGGCTGTGATCGTAAAGAGAAGGAACCAGGGGTGAAATTGGAGACTTGACGTTGTGCTACTTGGACGACATCTTCTGGGCTTGGTAGGGCTCGGAAAAAAAGGGAGATCACATCTGTGATCTTATCTGGTGAAAGTTTAAAAATATCTTCGCAAATATTGCTTTATTTTCTCTGGCAAATGTGACCAAACTTGTGATGACTTCTCCAAACAATGTTGCTGTCATATGCTCAATGATTTCCACTTATTCACCTTCATATTGAAAACCCATGCATGGCAGTTACCATGACAGATCCAGTCTTAGTCAGCACTTTTTAATGGTTCTTCCTGCTGACTTGTCTTGTGGCATATTGCTAAGTGAATGATCAGACAAACTACAATAAACCATGCCGTATTGAATGACCTCTCGGCTCACCATGTCCGTAGGTATTTGATTCTGGTCCCTGAACCGCAGCGACCACAATAGCCTTGCTGCATAATCCGGTTTCCTTTTTTTAAGGAAATAATACTCTTCATAGTTGCAAAAAGGTGGAAGGAGAGATGTTGATCATTCGCTGTCAGAAAACCGTCCCGGGGTCAATTTGCAGGAATCTATTTTTCGTGCGAGCAGATAGGTGAACGGGGGGTTATACATGGAAATGAAATTGAAATCCATCCTCTTCATTTGTCTGAGTGGACTTTTGGATGATTCAAATAACAGAGTTTTCATAAGTAAACTCCTCGTGATCCTCTCCTCTTCTGCGATCCAAAGTAAGCCGCAACCCATGAGGAGGAATAAAAGGACTTTGTCAATCAATCCATCCTCGGGAGGATTTTCGTTGCACCCTGGTTCTGGCTGCTACTATGGGATTCTTTTGCAAGGCTGTCGAGACGGCGTAAAGCTGATTTAACACAGCCTCGGTGGCTTGTGCGATAAGCCCGGGCTGACACGCCCAGATTTTTACGAGGGGAAGCACGCCGCCAGGACCCGAAGAACTATCCAAGTTCTAATGACGAGAGATGTTATCAAGAAAAGACCACACTTTAATTGCTTTCTGCTGTTTGATTTGATCCAGAACCGCTGGTTAGCGGCAGGCGAATGAATGTGTCATTGTGCGGGCATATTTATCAGAAGTTATTTGGCTAAATACCGTTATTGTTTCGTGAGATAACACGATTGACGCACTGCTGTAGAGCAAATCGCAGCCAAACCATGGACGATGGTTTGGGGACGAGTTTCCTTTTCTTTTCAAGAAGCTTTGGTTGCGTAACTTCGGTTGGCCCTTTACCATACCAAAATGAACCTACTTCGTCTTTCAAGTGACATGTCCTGCTTTACTTCATCCACGAACCTCCCAATTAGATTTTTCTTTCCCCTTGTTTTTGGGGCAATTTCCTATCCTAGCCATCCATCATGATCTAATTTTGGTCTTATAATGGGTTGTTGACGCAAAAATATAAACACATATTGACCAATTTGAACACATTTATCTGTTATTTATTTAGTATTTTTCCTGCATTTGTTCTTGATCCAATCAGGGTTGACATTCCTGACTGCAATATTTCATTTTTTTTCGAGGTAAATGTTCTGGGTCATCAAGTTTATGAATACCCATGTCAAGAAAAAAAATCCTCAACATACTTGTTGTTGTTGTTTGCCTGATTTGGACAGATATTTTTACGTGGCGTGGTTGGAGTCCCCCAAAAAACTGCAAAAACTGAAATGTAAGCAGGGGGTCATTTTCTATTTTAACAAAAAACTGATGCCTGAAAAAAATTTGGACAAGAAAACTTTTGTTTTTCAAAATAAGAATGTCATAGTACAAGAAACAACGTATGTTTTCTGACCCAGATATCTTTTAAATCTTTATGAACAATTCTGGTGTCATCGATGTCTTTTACACCCTAAAAATCTTTAAGGACAACTAATGTGAAAACCAAACTTTCCTGACTAACTCACATGTTTCAAATGTTGAAGTCTACCTCCTCAAGATGCAGTAAGTCCCTTATCATGACCATGTTTTGAGGTTATTACTATATAAAGTCCCCCCCCCACATACTGATGATGAGATCATATTAAATCAAATACATTTTTACTTGAAATAAGATATTTGCTTTAATTGTAAGTTTATTGGACAGAATTTGTCCTGACAAGAGGAAAGTAAAAGAATTAAAGAATAATTCTTTGTTAGCATTCAGGAAGTACGGTTTGGACTCATTTCTTTATTTAAGGTCTTAAATGTTACTGAAAAACTAGAATATATATTTATCCAGAGGCACAAATTGATTTGATTTCGTCGCCCCAGTAATTCAATTCATTGCCATTTTTACAGCCAATTTCAGTAGTTTCTATATCCACCCAAAAGAAAAAAGCTTCACACAAAAAGCCACAGAGAGCCTAGCATGGATGCTACATCTATCGAGGCGTGCTACAAACATTAAGACTTTTATTGGTAGAAACACTCGAAACCTTGGTGGTGAGTGAGGATTGCACGTTCCACGTCAAGCCAGAGGAACTACTCGTGTGACCACATTGGGGTTGGGTCAGTGGTGGTACAGATGGCAGCGTATCAGAAGCATTAATTCTTCTGTGGCCCACGGTGGCTTTTTTAAAAATACATCCAGACAGCTCCGTCGCTACACTCAACGATGATTACGTGCGTGGGAAAGCTAACCGGTTCTTCTCAAGTGAAAAAAAAAAAATCCCTGTCCAATTATCAGTTTAATTTAGAGAAGCATATGTAAAAGTAGAACTTTACTAATGTCTAACTGAGCCCGTCATACTTGGCACTGATCTCGAATCTAATCTGGAATCTTGTGCAGTGTTCTCCTTGCACTGTACAAGGGTCACTCAAAAAATAATACTAGTATTACGTGGAAAAACAACCCCACCTCAGACATAAATCCCTATTCATCACCTGGAAATTATAGCTTTGTTGTTTTATTGGGCATTTGCGGAATTAACCTTCTATCCTTATAAAGATATGTAAAGCCAGATAGCACTGCAAACAGTCTTAAAATACCAATGAATGTCAACCTCTGTTGAAAAAATTGTAATCTAGACATTTTCTATTTCTTCTTATACAAGGTGGGTAATCAAACTAAAATAGCACATAAATCATACCATCTCCCTTCAGTGATGTCAACAGCATCTGTGTAATAGCATCATTTGGATGTTAATGGGTGTATTTAAAACTGTGAATCTTAATAATAACTTGTTTGAACTGAAGCTTTTTAGACATTAACATTGGAAACACTTTTTAAAAAACAGATGTTGCCGCTTGGTTTCAACGTATAGTCATTACAATTCAAAAAATTCAAACCAGATTTTCCTTCATTTTATCTTGAAAATGTTTTTTTTTAAAGAAAATAAACATCCAATCAGTTGATTTCTAAGGAAATATTTTTATGATGAAATGGAGGAAAATCTGTTCGAAATTTAGCAATTTGAATGAATATTTTAGATGCTGATTCTTTAATGGATTTTTTTTATGGTCTTAATAAAATAACAATTAAATAGTGTAATTAATATTCATTCTGACACTGAAACTGAAGCTGCAAAATCTGGTTTTAAAAAGTATTGCCAAAAAAGTGCAAAAGCTGCAGTTCATAGAGTGTCCACTTGAGGCTGTACAGTAAGACCTGAAGCCACAGGATGTAGATTTTTTTGTAACATTTCTCTTTTCATGGTCTCCAATTAGCTTCAAAGCCATGAGAGTTTATGATGGACACATGTGTTATATGATTTACCATACTTCAAAAACATATTTTTTTACCCCAAAAAGATCCCAAAATGTTACTTGTTTCTGAGCTCATGGAATGGCATCTTCAGGAACTATCTGTACAGGTTTGACATCAACATCTGCTTTTGGTATCTTTATGAAAAACAGGAGGTTCAAACAGAAGAACTATTTTGAGTTTCATAATTTCACCGATCGCTCCTCTCCCACAATGCTTAGCCAGAAGTAGCTCATAAATCCTCCGTCGGTTTGTTGCCGGCAGTGTTTCTAGCCGTACAGGCTTGTCATTGTTTCTGCCGCTGTTTACACAATTTGTACATTTATTTTCCTCTCTATGGTTTGGCAATTTGCATATTGGACCACAGGCTCTCCAGTGAACAACAGTCCTCCTGGAAATCAGATCAACATGTGTAAACTTTGATTCACACTCGGGTGTTTGATGACCGTGATTTACATTCGTTTATCAAGTAGCCTTCAGATTGCTGTGATTATGCACAGCTCCAGGCTAATGAGGGCTTTTGGCTAACCCGGCGGGGCGAGGGGGTAAATGGAGTCATTAAACTTAATGTTCAAATAAAGCGACGTGATTTTGATTTCCCAAAGCAGTACGAGGCAATTCCTTGGTATTCTGGTCTTGATTCCGATGATGGCTACAGGCTTGGTTCTCGGCGTAATTAACGGTTCGAGTGTAAAGAAGGCCGGGTGTTCGTGCCGTGATACAATGCAGGCTGTGATGTTCGTGTCAGGCACTTCCTCCAGAGGTCTCTTGAAAGGCTTACAAGTCCATCATGCAACTGAACAAAGTTCTCAATATGAGAGTCAAAGATGATTCTTTTGTGAAGCGTCGAGACCCTTGGTAGTGTCTAGAGTCTTCTCCTTTTTTAACACTGTAGCATTTACTTTACGCTGGTGGTCCTCGACCCCCTGGTCCGTGGAAAAAATAAAGTATTTAATTTCTGATTGATTATTACTTTCTTAAAAAGGTTTTGTTTAGAAAAAAAGAATGGAATTTTCTCTAAAGTGTGACTCTTGACGCGTGTTTCAGTCAAAAGAACTCCAAGAATTAACCTGTAAAAAAGTGTTTTTATATGATATATATAGCTCGCCATCACCTGGCCTGTATAAAGAAAAGAGTGCAGTTAATTTCTTTAGTGTACACATGTACCTAAAGTTAACCTCAGTCAACAACACAAGTTCCATTATTAACATTATATTAGATAATATACTTTATTAAACCCTATCGAGATCTCCTTTGGGAAATTGGGTTCCCACTTCACAACATACGAGAGTTTCATTAAAACAAGAACAAAGTTAAAATAAAAGAACAAAGTGCAAGGGACGACAACCACATTAACAAGTTACAACAGGTGTGAACAATAATTACTCACGGACCACTCAAATGTTCATAAATGGTGAGGTTTAGCATTAAAGGCACTATTTAAGTCAGCATTACATGCATGAGTGGAGGCTAAACTAGTTAGCACGACTCACTAATTCCATAGATTCTATCGATAGTTCTTCGATACGTATGCTCAGCGTATCAGTTCCTAATATTAGTACCTTTAGAACGTCACAATTTAAACAAACCGATATTTGAAGTTCGGTGACTTTTTCCTTAGCTAAGTCACATGACTGTGCACTGCAAAAAAAGTAAACAAGTGATGTCTTTGTACAGAATATGGAAGGGAAAGATTTGCGCTAGGGTTTTCATATCTAGCTATTTTAGGACCTTTCAAGTCTGCTCCCTGACGGCACAAGACCAAAATGCCCTCCTTGACTGGCTCCCATTAAGTCTGTCAAAATATACTAGTCAATTAAACATGTAATAAATAGTATTTAGAACTGCACCCCATTGAACCATTTGTGAGACTATTTATGAAGTCCTTAAAATAAAAAATGGATCTTTAACCCCTTACCCCATCTGGAAAATAGTTCACCTCAAAGGGTATGTTCTTCTGAAGCTTGTTAAGAGCCGGACGAAGAACCAGTTGTCCTATCAGGTTCCCTCTTCCTGAATGTAAAGGACTGTAACTCTGGGTTTATTTAATGCTCAATATTACTCAACCCTGAGATGATGTTAGAGAAGAGAACAAGGCAACGTTCATGTGGAAAACCATTTCAAGGGATGTCGTGGGTCGTTTCACGTTGGTCCGCCGCGTTTGCCAGCTTCACATTTGTTCAAGTGAGAAAGTGCTTGACCGCAGGGTCTGGTTTGCTTTTATGGATTTATTTTGGACTCCCTTTTAATGGCTTCTAGTGGACGAGGGACCCTTTTTCAGGGGTGATGATTGGGAACATCCTTCACTTCTGATCCAACTGCTTCTACGGCACACAAGAATGTCAGTCATCTCTTCCAAGCCTGCTGAAAAAAATCTTTAATAAAAAAGACTCCCGACCACCAAGTGGGGAAAGAAAAACATCGAGAACCTTCCTGAGGAGTTTAAGTTTTTTCTAGCTGTCTTGGTCATTTGTTCCCTGACCTTCTTGGTCACATTGTGAGTATCTGTGAGCATTGATGGGCTGTTGTGAATTACAGAAATGACTGCTTGACTTTGTTTCTGTTTCTAATCAGTCCAGTAATTGTATTCCAGAATGTCTTTCAGAGACATTGTGTAGACCATCTCTTGCTCCAAGAAGATTTCATGAGCCACCGGGGGGAAGGAGTCAGTCCTGATTAATCACTTTATCTTCCTTGTCATTTTAAAGGTAACATCCACCGGACCTTGTCTTAGTTGCACGCTTTTCGCTTAACGTGTGTTTGCCTGTGTGTGATTGATGAGCGGATGCTGACTTTTGCGTATCCTTTGGCTTAGGTTTTGGCAGAAAAGCAATGGTAGATGCGTGAGATGCTGTGTCGGAGCGAGGTCTTACCTCAGGGCCTGTCCTTTGTTATTATGTTTAATGGATGAATAGCAGTAAGTTTAAGTATTTCTAGGGATACGTTCCATGTTTGACACCTTGCTGTAGGTCCTTTCTTTGCAGCCAACTTTGCAGCTACATTAAGGTGTTCTGACACGAAGGGAAAAGCTGTGATAAAGATCACTGCTGGACGTGAGAAGTGAAGTCTGGGTCAAGCCCTTAAAGGGATCCTATTGGACCAATGATCTGGTTGTCTTGGACTAAAAATCTATTGTGGTTAAATACCATCCTAGGTCAAATACCCGCAGCAGCAGCTTCAATACAAGTTACCAGGCAAGGAAAGAGATGTCTGGGCTTTTTTTCTCTGGCGGTGTGACCTCATATCAGCAGAAGAAAATAAATAAATGACACCCACAGACGTCCACTTGAGCTGCTTTTCATTGGGCTGATATTTACAGTTTTTTTGAAGAGGCTGACGTATAAACTAAATACCGGCTGCATTAGCTGCCCCAATTACAGTTCCAGGTCGGCTCGCACTGTGCGGGGTTGGTCGCATCACTTGTATCTGACAAAACATTCCCCCAAAGGGGAATTTATAGGCGCCCAAACTGAGCTGTTATTGAATGAATCAGCTGTGGGCCATACGTTACCCGGGACGGCTTCACATAAACACCCTCGGATGGGTCGAGATCTAAACAATCTGTTTAGAATCTGGGTCACCAACTGAATCTAGAGCATCCCAAAATCCCGTCTCGCAAGTTGAATTAGGATTTTCCAGATATGTTCCTGTGTTCTGCTTCTCTTGTATACTCGGATCAGAACTGTAAGGAATCACGCTCGGCAACGTAAGTCAACAAACATCACGGTTTATGCGCAGCAACGACAAAAGTTAAGATCAGAGGGTTTGTCTTCGGTCTGACTCCAGCTCTTGGAACTTTTCTTTCTCTTTTCCTTACAGTACTCGTCTGTTTCTGAGCCCTGAAAACTGACTCATCTCCGGTTCAACTGGGCCAAGACGAACTGCTGGACCTGTCGTTTACACTGACTGCATGTTTTCTCAGGAGATCTAATATTGACATACTGTAACGCTGACTTCAATGAGATAATGATAACCAAGACCTTTCGATCCAGCGTTCCTGGCTCTCCCTGTGATTTTGTAATTTCCCAAAAATTGGATCTTTAGGTCTAATTGCTTTCCATCCATGTGTAGTTAATATAGAACCACAAAAGTGGACATCGACTTGACAGATGAAGTTTCAACTCTGCGTCCAGAAGAAATATTGGAATGTGATTTAACAGAAGAGAAATATTTTTCCTTTTTTGAAAATAAACCTACAGTCCAAACAAACAAACATGACATAACCCACGTTTTCCCTTCATGGAAACAAATTTCCATCGGGATTAAACAAGATTCATTCAACATCAGCTACACATTTATTATGGACATTGCAGGTTCATTCTAGGAAACAAGTTCATTTGAACTATTGTTAACTTGTTTAGTGGCCATTGTAGGACACAAAGAAGGTTCAGTGGATCAAAAACTCATTATCAGTAGAGACGGAGATTGCTTATGTTTTTAAAGAAAACCATAACACAAGCTTATTGTTTTCCAAAATAAACTCCAGCAGCTTTTAACAGACTTTTTCTCTGTGTAAAATAAGCAGGTTTTGTAGTTGGTGACTATGTCTGCGGTATTTTTTTAATGTGGAAAAATAAAAAAATGGTAATTAGGAGTCTGAGGCAATGCACGTTGGCCCAATCAAATTTGTCAGGACTTAATTCACTTCAGAAATGAAACACCAAATCATTAACTGAAAACTGGCTGATCCAAATTTATTAGCACTGTGACTCAATGACGTCTGCTACCTTGTGACACAGAAAGTGACCCATTGGTTCAACTTGTAACTAGAACCGATTTGGTCCAATCAAAGCTTGGACTTTACGGATATCACTATCGGGACCGTGTAGTGACCATAAAGTTGTTCTTATATTAAATTGTCTGTGCAGAAAACTCTTTTTATGGACTGAGTTGTAGAAATCTGCAAAGCTGTCCAGCACTGCCACAAAACCCCATCCGGATTTGGTGTGAGTCCAGGGTCAGAGTGTCTGTTTGGAAATGTCTGGCTCTGCAAAAATGAAGTTTGATACCCCTTTGCTTTAAAAAAAAAAAGTCACTCTGGCAAAACTGTCAGTATCCTCTCATAAGAAAAGAACATTTCATCAAGTCGTTGCTTGAATAGGTGCAAGAATCTTCAGCATATTTGCACTGGATTGGTTCTGCCTTACGATCAAGACCTTTCTCGCCACCCAGAGCAAAGTGGGTGACTTTCTTTCGAAGCCTTTTAGACGTGAGAGGGCAACTGTGAATTCACACTGGTGGCCATCAAAGGATATGGGAGTTAAAACAATTTACGATTCCTAAATGATCTTCAAAGTACAGCACTAATCTTTACTTGTATTTTTAGGGGTGACTAGATACAGGATCAACAGTTTTATTTGACCATCTCCATGGGTGTTCTTGTTCTTTTGGATCGATGTATGATCACAGTTTTGGTCTGGCAGTGAAGTAAAGAAAGTCTTTAGATGGTTTTACAGGGCTTGCCATATTCTCTTCCTCTTAACCACCCATGACATTTATCCTGCGTCACATCCTCTCCCCGGTGTCCACCCTGGTGTTCAGGATGGAAGTCAGCAGCTGTCAGATCTCATTGCTGAAACCGTAAATAACTCAATAGATGACAAAGTATCGTTGGATAGATGACGCAACACCCTGGATAAACAGCCCCACCATTGCACTGACGTACTTAATAAAAAGACCTTTCTGCTACAGTTTTGTTTGTTTTTCGGTCTTTTAATTTTTTTCTTTCTTAGAAAATATAGGTCTTAGTAAATTGTTTCTTCAAGATGGTGTCAAAAGCAAGTGCAGGGAAAGTCCTATTTCTATGTGAACTAGTTTAAAGTTCAGTTCACAAATTAAAAAATGAACTAGTTCAGTTCAAAAATTTTACAGCTGCAAAAATGAACGAGATCATAGTTTCGCTATATATTGACACAAGGTGTTATTTTTCCTAATTATAGCCACAGACCATATGAGCACGGACGGCAGTTATTTTATCGGTTTTACATAAAATGTATGCGTCAGATTTCATTGTCGTATCAGAATCTGAAAATCTATATTGTCAGTAATGTAAAAACAACACTGGAACACTAACACAATAAAATAATTGACATTTTTATTGTTTTATGGCAAGACAATTTTTGAAATTTACTTTTTTATGAAAGACATACAAATAGTTAACCCTTAAGAACATCTAGATTGAACTATTACAAACAAATCCTTGTTTTTTTGTCAAGCCTGTGGTGTCCTTAGGTGTCCCTGTTTCAGCTCTTTTTCAGCGTTTTGATGACGTCAACTGTTGTGCTTAACTGCTAACTGGCGTTGCCATATTGGGCGTTTTTCCACCATATATTAAGACCTGTTTACAGTGTTATTTATCTGGGATTTTGCTGGTAAGGCTCCATAGAAATCTGGCGACTTACTGGACAAAGATGAACTTAGGGAGACTAAACGAAACTACGCTACATACAGTTCACGTTTGTCCAAAATAACTAGTTCATGTACGTTCAATGAACACAATCAGGCACAACACTGTCACTAGCCAAGTTATATCAGACTCTATATATAAAGCCAACAAAAACCTGATCACTCCTTCTGGATCTTTACTTTTACTTTCGAGAAATACTTTTCTTCTGACACTTGTTTATTAAAAAACCCTTGTTTGGAAATAATATAACTTCCTGAAACAAGCAATTTAAATTTGATAGGTGTACATTTTTGGTGTGACCATTCTTGTCCAGAGTCTAGGTTTAGTATGAAGATGAACCGAAGCAACTAAGAGATCAGCTCAAGAAGGAAGAAGGAATGACAAGAAAGGGTCTGGTAGCCTTTAATCTTTGTAATTATTTGTTCTAATCTAATTGTTGAGCACCATATGTGGCAGGTTGTTTACCGCTGACCTCGTTGGGAACGGATTAGTGGTTGAAGTTGATCGACTCATGTTTTTCTCCGCCTCTCGTTCAAATGTTTGTCTGGCTCCTCATTAATTGTTGTGTTCCCTTCCGCGGCAGGAATGTTCTCTTTGTCATCGCGTGGATAAAAGAACGGGCCGCGACTTGTCGAGCACGCCGGGATGTTTGTGTGTTTGTCTCTATTGCGTGTCTGTTTATGGTCGGAGTACTGTGTATGTGTCAGCCGGTAGAGCTGATTCACTGCGTAAATACGGTGTGTGTGGCTTTAAGCCGCATGCAATGGACGATTCATGTCGTCATCGGAGCTTTGATTAAAGCCCCGATTACATCACGGGGGCCACAGGTGTGCTTTCTATGATCATCGTTCATCTCGGGCGTGCTGGCTGTCCGTCAGGTCGCACCGGTGGGATCCAGATGTGTTTTTGCTTTTAATCCCAGAACTCCCTGAGCTCCCCCCCCTACCCCACCGTGATCTCAGGTGGGCCCGTCTTGCCTGTCTGAGGCACGCGCCTTCTCGCAGGTCGCTCACATGAGCTCAGCTTCCAGGTCGTGTAACAAGGGTTCAAGTAATTGACCCGAATCAAATGCTATAACCGGTAACAAACATGCTCCTCACAGCTTTGTTCCGCCACCTTTTGTTCTAATACTTCCTCCGGCTCACACACAGGATGTTGCTCCTAGTCACGTTCAATTCCATTAACGCTATTTTAGGTTAGACTTAATATAAGGGTGATACAAATGAAGGTTAAAAACTACATCTTGACTGAGGTTTGAATAATAAATAGTTAAGTAAAGGTAAGAAAAAAGGAGAAACTGCTCCTTATGATATGGAACCATACGCTTGGAGTTCTTTTTGGTTAGATGTGTTGATCATAAGCTGTTGCGTAACAATGCTCTTAGCTCATGTCTTACCTCGACTACACAAAGTGCTCTGACTTAAAGCAGATGTCGGCATTGAAACAACAGCCTAATGCTCTTAAAACAATATTCCACTGTTAATCACATTACAACCAAAGAATCCTCCATAAGAGCCATGAGCTAAGAACCTGTCCGTCTCCCAGGTATATCTGTTGCACATGGTGTATCAACAAATCCTCACCGGTGGTTTGGCTTTGAGGTCATGTGTTTACCATTGCCATGTTGTGATTGACAGGACCCAAGTGAGACGGGGACCCCCCGACTCCTCCCCACAGCAGACGGGGACCTCCCGCACAGTGAAGCGATACCCGTCGTCCTCCGGACCGATCACCTCCAACGCTCTGCCCAGCGTTAATGGCTACGAGAACGATCCCAGGAACTGGAACGGACAACGAAACGGGCAAAGCAACGGCCACCAGAGTCGGAGGCCGGCCGGCCACAGCCAACCACACGCTACGTTCAACAACGCGGTGTTGCCAGCAGGTACGAAAGCAATTCAAGTTTGCATATGCAAGCCAAGCCAATCCTTTCTAAACTACCATCGTTATTTTACTCTGTTATCAATTATTATTAGCCTCTAAATGGACGACTAAAGCGGAGAAAACTGCCCGAATCCCTTGTTTGACTTAAAACCCGCCACAGTTTTCACAAAAACAATAGTCGCTAGCAAGTGATAACCAAATAATGAGGTCAGTTTAGTCTCCTGTTAGCACTTGAAAACATCACTGCGTCCAGTTGAGAAATCTGTAAGGGGTTCCATCTAAAAGAGACATGTTATGATAAGATGCAGGTCCAGCGTCCAAGTAATGGACTTGTTAGGTTGGAACGCCACTACTCAACTATGACAATTACTTTAAGTGTTATTATGGAAGATTTTGTGGGTCAAGTACCAAAAAAGGGTCCCATTGAGAGGTTTCTTCAGGGTTAATAGGGGAAATCCATTTGCAATTCCTTGTTGGTGTAGTGTCTATCCAGAGGACCCATTAATGTCCGTCATTATTAAATATGAAGTATCATTTTTACGTCAACCCTCTATTACGGAACTAGGTTTTCGTAGCCAATATGCAGTCCTGGCTATTTTGGAAATTCAATTGTTTTTGTTAGTATGTATGTTACTTCTGCAGATTTGTCAGCATCTGGTTCACTTTTGTAAACCAGATGTTGCCCTCTGCCCTCAGATATGCCTTTATTTTACTTGCCAATATAAGATTGATAAATATGATATTTAGTTTTGTACCACAACTTACATTAAGTATTTTAGTGATTGAGTTTGACACTTGTCTTGCCCCAAAAGATCTGTAGGTTTGTAGGCTGAACATATATGGATTATATAACTGAGAAGTTGCCAATGTAAGCTTGGATTTGTGTTGGATGTCCTAGTTTTTCACCTCTTTCCGACTCAAACTTTATTTTGGTCGGGCTGCAATGAAAACTTCAAAAGTGATTGCAGCTAATAAAGTTATGAGTCATCGGAACTGTTTGTTCCTTCATGTCCAGGCACAGAGTTACAACTTCACCTGTGTGAGCAACAGAGATGTTTCAGGCTTTTTCGCTTCTGTTCATTTTCAGTCTTAGAAGCATACACGCGTCAGGGTTTACTCTAATGATAAACTCAGTTTTCACTAGCATCTGGTGTTTATTTGTGTTTCTGGACAGTGACACACTTTCTTGAGAATCGGTATGTCAACGAACACTCAGGTCCCGCAGAAGCGAAGATCGAGGACTTTCCAATCGTGCTCTCACTTCTCCAGCTTCCTCTGATCAAGCTGCACAGCTGTCCGCTGTTGTTTTCAGCCGTGTTCTAGGGCAACGGCTGTTGAACACCTTCCCACCATTACACAACATCCTCTCACACTCACGCTTTTGTCTATTTCACAAACTTCCAAAAACACCCGCTCCCAGAGATAAAGAGCTTGGGAATCAAGCCCAATAACTAATATTATTCTCTTGCACATTTGCTGGACTGTGGCACCGTTCAGCTGCAGCGTGCCACTGGCTAGATGTCAGCACACACCCTGCGAACACTTATAAACCTCCCTTTTGTCCAGATGGGGTGAGTGTCACTTTGTAGCTGAAGGAGGTAGGATGCAGCTCCTCTCCGGCGTAACTCTGCTCCTGCTCATCCAGAGATGTCTGTGTTTCCCAGGAGCGAACCTCACCTCCAACCTAGACCGCATCAAGATCGTCTTCACACCTACTTTTTGTCGCCGGGTGTGCAGCGGCGGCCGCTGCTACAACAGCTGCGAGAAGGGAGACGTCACCACCGTCTACAGCGACCAGCAGCACCAGCCAAAAAACACCGGCTTCAGACTTTGTGAGTGTTTCCCCTTTTTCTCTTTTATCTTTTATTCCGGGTGTTTCGTTTTTAACGGAGTGCGCCTGACAAAACGCGTCCTCGGGTGGCATGCAGTCTGGTCTGGATGCCAAGCTCAGAGTGTTGCAGATAAAGAGCTCAAATCTGAGAGGAACCAGGGAGACGCGGATTAAAAACAGGCCTAGTAAAAGAAGTTAGAAAACTCTGGTGGTCCCCACACTCCCTTACACTTCACCCCATCTCCATGTGGTTTACACTTTGCGATTGGTCGTGCTGTTAATGTGCTCTCTGGGAGGAAAAAGAGAACCACAAAGGGAGAAGGAGCAGCATGAACAGGATTTTATAGGGATTACATTAAACCTGCCATTCATCCCGGGGCCGAGAGGGCTGCGGGGCTTCGGCTTTACCAGAGACCGTCGATGGGAAGAGAGGGGCCGGTCATTACCAAGGTCACCGCACTGAGGGTGTTGCTACTTTTCTTAGCCTTTGGAAAAGACTAATTCCAACTAGTGGATTAGCGCTTGCACCACACACATTCAGGACCTCGGTAGTCAGGAGTCACCCACATGGTCACATGAAGTGGAACTTATAATAATAACATATAACTTACTCTTTTAACTAATCAGTAATGTCAATAAACTACTTTTGTATTTAAAAATAAGCTTGTGTTTGTTAAGACATCCTAGTACCCATTCGTTGGTTCCCAGGCTAAACAGAAAGCAATGTCTTTTTGACATTTCTTAAGACCATCTTGTAATTAAATTAACAGTATAATGGTCTCTAATCAATGAAGAACCAACAATTTCTGGGTGTCGACCAGAAATTAAATTCACCCCCTGTTCAATGTGTGCCCTTTTTTGAACCAGTTGATAATGTTTTTTTGGCTGGGCCAGACTTCCTGCCAGAACTCTGCAGCGAGAATTCTGACACGCTCTAGTAGAAGAACTCACATTTCTCCGATCCTTAAATTTCTTCACTGGCTGCCACGATCTTCCTCTCCCCCTACGCAGAAACATCTTAAGACATTTTTATTCGTGCAGGCTTTTCCTTGATTTTTTAGCACCCCTGCGTTGTTTCGGTGTTATCTTGTTTTAACCATATATTTTATTGAGTATTGTTTTGATTGTTTAAGCGCTTTGTGACCCTGGTCTGGAAAAGCGTTCTACAAATATAATTTACTTACTTTTGCACTTTTTTTTGTAGTATCACATATAGTCAGGGTAAAATAATTGAAGAAAAGTCATTAAAACTAGTAAATGGAAAAGAAAAAGCCAACATCGAAAATGTTAATTCATAAGCCAACAAACGGAATGGATGGACAAACAAATTGACCAATGGGTCAAGGTGAGCGACCTCCTCCATTGCATATGTATATCTGGAAGATTGTCATCTACCTTCACCCAGAGACAACACAAGGGATACCTCAAACACATTTGTTTTTGTTCCTTTGGGTCACCTTGACCCTGAAATAACATAAGGGTTAATAACATTGGCGCTAGCAGCCTGTGTCAAAACAAACAAAAAAAAACTGTATATGGATGTAAAAAAAAAATCATTATAACAGAAAGTGAACTGTGACCAAACATTCTCCTGTGAAAAAAGGAGTCTGTCTTAAAGTTGACCAGGTTCAACTTCTTTAGTAGCATTACAAAATAGATGAAAGAGTTGAAGCTGGTTCTGAAAGCAGGAAACGCCAAAGATTACACGACTACCAAGCGAGACAGTGAAGCTGACTAACGCCCTGGAAAGTAGTGTTATCATTAGTGTAAACTTCTATCTTAGCGACGGCCATACAAACTTCAGTGTTTGTAGATAATGAAAAGGATTCCGTGATGGGGTCCTCTGACTTAACTCTCTAGTATAATCAGCTCCGTGCTGCTCGCTATCACTCCCCCAGGACGGGACTATTTATAGACCATTTTAGTCATTGGACTCATCGACATTTAGAACAGAGAGCGAGTGTCCCTAAGCGAGCACATGCGAGGGTGACTATCAACCGTTATCATTATCGCACAAGTTTTACTGTGCCGTGTTGGGAGCATAACAAAAGCATGAGATAACTGTTTTCTGTCCACTTGACATTCCCCAACAAACGCATGCCGGCGGAAAAGCAGGAGAACACTTTCAAGTGTCTAAGTAGGGCAAAGAAACAATAAAAGAAAAAGTGCATGGAAGTCTTCTGCAGCAAGTTAAAACCCTTACATGGTCGGATACATTTAAAGTTAATTTTAAGTCATCCCAGGAATGTTTAGACAATTTCATGACGGATAAAATATTAAATGTAAAGTAAATTTACTCAAGAACATTTTTATATTTTACTTTATTTTATTATACCTGAAAGGCAGTCTATGATCTTGTCTCATTAGTTTTGTTTTCTGGACCATCAGTAGAACTTGAACAGATCACACTTAACTTAAATTTTCATCACAGCAATGTTGGCTAGGTCTGTCCCATGTCCATGTCCATGTTCTTTCTCAAAAATAGGGTCCAGACAGAGGAAAGATTCACCAGAGGTTGGAGTGTTCATTCTTCCCTGACTTGTAACCTACCTAACCAAACCTCAACTACTCCATCTTGGGAAGGATCTCATCGTTCATTTTTCAATTGAGAATAATTATGCTGGACTTCCAGGACTTGAAGTTCAGTATTCTGGAAAATTACACACAAAGATTGATTAAAACTCCAAAATAATTGCAGTTGACTATTTTTCTTAAAGGTATTTCATATATTGAGCATAACCATTTTGCAACTTATTCCTCAGATTCCGACTTGAAAGGCAATCAATGTGAACTTAACACTCTTTACATTTGCAACTTTTTTAATGATTTCTTAACGCCTTTATTTCTCTGAAACTCTCTCCAACATCTCTTTGCCTCATTCCAACCATTGTTAGCATCACACGCCACAGATGCTTCGCTAAGTCCTCTTTGATTCACAAGCTTCCAACTGGCAGTGGAGAATGATCTCGTATTTCTCACAGTTTCTCTTGGTTTTTCCTGATTTGTGGCAGCTGGGTGGATTTCGTTTAGAAGGGTCAGGTCAGGGAAACTGTTCAGGAGCCGGTATGTGAAGGTTTATACGCCAAGAGATAAGATTCACTTCCAAACATCAGCTGACCGTCTCCTCTCGCCACTCAAATAATGAGCAGGAATCGCGTTTTGACAGTTGCTTTAAATAAAAAATAAAAAAGACACTAATGTTGTAGGTTCTGAATGTTTCCAGCATGCTGGAGTTATCATGAAGATATCACGTACTAAATGTCTGCAGGATGAGTCACTGCTCATTTATCACTCGTCGTTGTTTGACAGTGTTATTGCTGCGGTGAGGTGGAGGGAAAGTGCTGTTCCTCTGCCCTCAGGACAATATTTGGATCTTGTCAACGTGAGATAAAGTGCAAAAGTAGTAAACACAAGTTGCTCAACTGGCTCACGGAATGCCTCATCTTTGCTTCCAGCAGCAAAGATTTTATACCATGAATTTAAAAAAAAGTATATTTCCTGATAGTAATTTATATTTGTACATCGAGAACCAAAGTAACCTCAACTGAAGGTTGATTCGTCAGGGATTTTCTCCCGGACAAATGGAATGAGAACAGAGACAAGTGTTAGAATAACAAACAAAATCCAGATTTACCACCAGCAAGGAGTGGAGGCGCTTCTCACGTCTCGTCCCAAACCACTGAGCATTTTTATTCGAAAGCTCAGAGCATGACACACTTAAATACAAACAGTTTGTTCATTTGTTGCTGGACCTGGCCAGCAAAAAAATGGTTTTCTGTATAAGTCAGTGAACGCGGCATAACAGCTTGCACGGGGAGACCAACTCGCATATCTTGGTGAGGTCACTGTATCTTAATGCACAAACTGTAATTTCTCGAGAAAGCAGAACTCTAACATGATTGGCTGTGGAAAAGTTGTCGGTTTAAATGGTTCAAACTAGCCTAACAGCAAGAATACAAGATGCCACTGTGGCTGGGGAAGTTAACCATTGTGTTATCTTAGGGGCAAGGTGACCTGGTGGCCTGAATGTGTTTGAGGGTATCCTTTGTGTTGCCTCTGGGTCAGGGCGAATGATCTCCCTGGCTTTCCCAAATACATATGCAGTGCGCTCCTGTACTCCGTCGGTTTTGAGCCGATGCAAAGAAACTGGGGTGTGACGTGGAAAATAAAGGGCGGCTGGAGATTTTTAAAGTGAAAGTTCACCCATAAATCAAACTTCACACATTTTCTACTTACCATGTTGAATAAAGTTTGGGATTATGTTTCAGAGGAATCCTTTCCTTTTTGGAGTTATAAGCAAAAACGTGAATCTATTTCAATTCAGTAACTGGAGCTGAAAAATCGCAGTCCAAAAATACACACTTTTGGTAAACATCGTGAGTGCTTACAGTCTACTGTCTACACTACTGTATCGCGACATTAACACGGAGTACTTCCTGTTGTTGTAGCATGTTAGCCTTTAAGTTTTTGCTACAAACAAGCTTACTTGGATGTTTTTAAGTGTGTCCTTTTTTATTAAAATTGACTTGCCTATAACTTTAAAAAGGAACAGATCACTCTGAAAATAATCCCAATAATTTGTCGACATTAGGGTGAGTAGAAAATGAGTGAGGTTAGAAGTATCACTTTAAATGCTGGCAGACCACCAATTCAAAAACCCTTCCTTGCAAACAGACTTGCTCAACAACAAGAAACTTGGTTCAACAACAACATGCCAGAAACAGCCTTATGACCTGTGGCTAGTTCACGCAGATTGAAGCCTACTTTCATACCACCCTACTCCATTATTTAGTATTTCTGTCATCACCAGGCCTTAGAAACTAATTTTTATCTGTTTAAACTCTATGGAATAACAATAAAAACCCTTGAATCCTAGAAGTTGGAGAAACCTGGGAGGTCGAAATTCAATAGAGCTGAATCGATCAGGGGGGTAGTAACAATGTTTTATACCTGCTGCAGAATTCACTGGATAAAAAAGGGGTGTGTCTAACCTAAACTATTACAATGGAGTTGTTGCATTTTAGTAGTGAGTCTAAGGAAGATGATGACCAAGACAGAAATGGTCTGCGGTTTTGCTACCCCCCAACCAGTCCGTCTGTTTGTTGTCTAGTTGTTGTGGAGCGAAGTCTATATGGTTGGCTTTCAACCACTTCTTTTGTCCGTCCAATGCTAAGCTGATCAGGCTTTTGTGGGTTTATGTCACTGGTGGTAAAGAACCTCAAAACAACCACAGGGATCAGTAGGTTCGTACTCACCCCAATTAGGTGAGCGCAGTCAAACATTGCGAAAATACATTTTTGGGAAAACTTATACCAGATCTCTTTATGATGATCTCGGAAATGGATATATTTTTAAGCATGTTCTCTACACACTCTTTATGTTTACATAAAAGGTCGGAACTGTATCGAAGCTCCTCTGCTGTCTCACAGATAGCCTCGCTCTTAGCCTTGTCAAGGTTGGGTAGATGACAAGCAAAGGGAGACCACTGGGTTGGTTTAGAAATTTATTGCCGCGAAAATATTGTTTATTCATTCAAAAACAATCTCTGTTTTGTATTTTGGAGCTGGTATGTTTGTGTCATCGTTTGAATCCAGCTCACCGCAGGGCCTCGAGATTTGCAATTCCACACCCGCCATTGTTCCCACATCAACCGCCCGAAAGTTGGCTCGTCGTCACAGGGGTCAAGAAGAAAATGAGGGTGCCACTTCGGGGTTCTTGATGTGAAAGACATTCAAATTTACGGTGTTGTTTGGAGGTTTGCAAAGCGATGCCAACGGTTGGCGGTCGTTGAATTCAAATGAGGAGCAGCCACAGCGAGACTGAGAACAACAAAGCATGAGGTTGTTTTTTGAGCAAATGTCCTTCATAGATGAAGAGTTCCTCGTCTAAGAATTTATATTTGATTGATTGGGTCAGTTACGTTAAACCATACCACTCTGTAAAGCATTCAAGCTTCAAAGTCCCTTTGAACCCCAAAATTTGACCCCAGTTTTCCAGAAAATATACATAAACAAGTCAAACACAAGCTCTCCAAGATGTTTGCAACAACATACCTGCAGAGTTTCTTGTCCAAGATGTCTTGAACTGTACCAAGAAATATTGATGTGTGTTTTGAAAGCTGGCTCGTTTCACCAAATATTGATGTGATTGGTTAAAATCAAATAAAAGCGTTTCGCCCAGTTTTGTAAGCAGTTTCTGGTTATCATTAGCGTCTTTTCCTAAAACTTTAGCGCTGTACTGTAGCTCAACGCTAATGTGAATAATTTCATCACTGAAACTTTTGGACATCTTGCCAAAGACGCTGGAGCTGTTGCGCTCCGATTTAGGACATACATAAACTTCACTGGCTAATTCTGGACAAAGAAGGAGCCAAAAGTAATAATTTGAAAACATCGACGTTCATTCGTTAAACTAAAAAAAAATAAAAGGTGTTCTATTAGATTTTTTTACTACATCTAATCCATTGAAAGAGACGTGTTTACAAAATTGTGTTTGCAAATCAGATTAAATGTTCCTTCGAGATTTACCAGGAATCTCCGTGTGAATCTCTCTTCGGTTCATTGCGTAACTTTGTGTTTATAAACTTGTTGTTTTTTTTCTCCCTGCAGTCTTCTGCCAAATCCCGTGTCTCAATGGTGGCCGGTGCATTGGCAGGGATTTGTGTTGGTGTCCTTCGAACTCGACCGGGAAGTTCTGTCACCTGCCAATTACCTCGTCCGCGAGACCAAACACACAAGTGAAGAAGGATGTTGGCCACGCCCCAAAGACCGTATCACACTCCATGTACACACTGCCACTGTCGAACCAACAAGGTGAGCGTCCAACTTCTGGGCTTAAATACCTCAGAACATTTAGGCCTAAGTGCCATAAATGGCTAAAGAGTCTGTTTCTTTAGGTTAGATTTAGAGGTTATTATTGTGCCTGTTGGATTTTCCTCCAGACACTCATTTTTCCTCCCACAGCCCACAAGCATGCAGAGGTTAATTGATGACTTTAAATTGACCATAGGTATGAGTGAGTGGGTCTCTTGCCCCGAGTAACTGGGACAGAATGAAGCCGCTGTGTGACCCTCTACTAAGGCCAAACTAAAGATAGTATAAAATGAGGGCAGATTTCAGTGGAAGGCTATTTTTCTCTTCGTGGTAAGTCATAATGACACTTTCTTGCCCCTTATTCCTTAAAATATTCAATTCTATGTCAAATCTTGGCTTGATTGCAAAAGTGTGGTGAGTCAAAAATCACGATATCAACATGCATTAGGGTCAACTTTTTTTTTCCTGCACATTCAATTCGATTTCCAAGCTCCTGTGGGCCACTTAAAATGACTAAAGGGGCCGTTTTTTTGTCCCCCTGCCTTGAATTTAAACAGGGAATGAGTAGAAATGAAAAACATTTAAATCATTATTTTATGTTCCTGTCAGGTTGTATTTTCTGATCTGGTTTTGTTCTGAACTATCCTCCAGACTCGTGATAGATGGTTCGACAAAACATCTTTGAAGATTGATGCTTCCCCTAAGTCAGAAGGACAATAGATCTCGGCATGTCCTGACTCCCCGACAAATCTGTTTTCAGTCTTCAAAATGATTTGATTCAAACCAGAAAACATGATTCACGCTTTAATGGGTATTGTTTTGGAGTATTTGCTTTGTATTGTTCGCTGCAGTCGCCCCGCTGATTTCCTAAGACTTTAGTCCAAAAAATTCATGTTTATTTATACAAGGTGGTGTGTACATTCATCATCAATACTTTCATTCCAGCTTCTCTCCATCCGTCGTTGGTTAATGTCCACATCCAGCACCCTCCGGAGAATGGGGTCCAGATCCATCAAGTTGCTCGGGTGCAGGGAGGCCAGAGGACGCAGACGACGGAAGGCGCTCACTCGGTCCAGCAGCGCTCGCAACCTGGGAACGGACTTGAACCCAACACCGAGCACAGCACAACACGACACAACAGCGAGAACGCTCACGACAGAACCAACCACTGGCAGAACGGCCACGTGGGAAGATGCTTCCAGGAGACGGTGGATGGAAAGGTATCAGATCGGGAGAGTGTTTAATATCTTGATCCAGTCCAGCTGCTGATGTAATACATATTCAGGGGCTTTGTCGCGTCCAATATTTATTTGATTACGACTTCTGGCCACGGTCCGGACCATGTGCTTAAATGTGGTAGTCATTCGTTGAACTTCGAAAGAAGCACGTGCTGCCAAAGCAAACCTGATGGGACTTGGTTTTAAATTCCACTACAAAATTAAGGGTATTTGACTTGCAGCTGACAAAAGACCCTCGACACCAACCTGGTAACCTCCAGTCAGTCAAGGACAGCTTGCAGGGGGAATTCACATTTTCTAGGGGGCGACCTTAGGTATTTTATCACGGGTGAAACTTTAACACGACCTATGTCACAAAATGAGTTTTTACTGCTCATTTTGAAATAGATTATGGGTTGCTAGCAATGATAATAAATGGATGCTAATACTGTTATTGGTAAAAACTGTGAACCAGAGGCAACTCATACCTTACCGACCTCCTCCACCTACCCTGTCCCACATGCCTCCTCAGATTTAAACCTCCTCACGCCCCTTAGGACAAAGCACCGAAACCCTGAGGGACCAAGCATTCTCTGCTGCCGATTCCACTCTGGAACTCACTCCCATGTCTTCGGACGTTCAAATCACTCCTCAAAACTCGCCTTTCAAAAATACTTAATTTAATTTGTGCAGGATTTTCCCTGATTTTCTGAGACTTATCTAGACCTTTTAATTATATATTTTATTGAGTTTTGTTTTGATTGTTTAAGCGCTTTCTGACCCTGGTCTAGCAAAGCCCTCTTTAAATATTACTTACTTTCTTACTTACTTAATATTAATTATCTTTTTTGTACTTTAGTCTTGTCCTTTGTTGGCAAAGCATCCTAATCCTAACACTAAAAAGTTCCCTAATAAATACGATGTTTTATTAGATTACATACACTTTTTTTATGACTTCTATTGATCTCAGTGTATACTGTTTGCATCCTCCTTGGCAAATGTATCTCTCATTGATACAGTGACCCAGAGTATAACCTGACTTTGTCGACCTGAACAAGCCTGTGTCCTGCTGTTATCTGTCTGGTCTCAAAAACGCACAAAAACAAGACATTCCAGACTGATTAAGGTGCAAACGTTCCAGAGCAAATCTGGTCTTTTATTTACTCTCCTGTCAAGTCTGTCCATTGCCGGTATCTGCAAGCGCGATCTCTTATCTGTTGCTTCACGAAATCTCTACTTGACAGAAAAGCCGATAAGTCCGGCGTGATATCAATCTGGCATAATTTAGCCAATGCTTTAATGAGGCCTAGCGCTGAAGGTTCTCGGGACGGTCGGTGGACCCGACTCGTGTCATGCGGCCCAGTAACGATTCTCAGATGTGAACCGGCAAGAATGCACATTCGCAAATGATGCAGCACAAATCTCGCACAGCTGGATGCTAAAAACTGCACTAATCAGAGTTTGGATTTGAATCGTGTGTGTGTGTGTGTTGCAGTGTGGCAAACCTCTGCCAGGATTAACCAAACAAGAAGACTGCTG
The DNA here is from genome assembly GCF_982586985.1 of Callionymus lyra. NCBI lineage: Eukaryota > Metazoa > Chordata > Actinopteri > Syngnathiformes > Callionymidae > Callionymus > Callionymus lyra. The sequence continues at coordinate 14,226,015 of NC_141835.1, read as the reverse complement.
CGGGAGCGTGGGCGCCTCCTGGGGTCTGAACAAGTGCCAGAAGTGCCCGGGCAAGCCAGGTGAGCCGTAACTCCACGCAACAATCTTCCATTCACATCAACAAAAAAATCTATTTTCATATCGTGACATGGAATAACATGTTGGAACGGCACTAATAACTGACCTGTACACTGTAACATAAGGAAACAATCCATCATCATTTCACTCTACAATTACATACATGTGGCCTGGCTTTAATTTTGATTTTATAAGCTGTAGAATTGTTTAGAAAAAAGGGCCATGAGTGAGTTATTATTGTGCCTTTTCTCTAGACAAATTGACAATATCTGGAAGTTGTTTTTGAATGTAATAACATATTAATGGTAAGAACTTGAAAATGACGTTATATAATAAACAACGTTCGTTGATTAATTTGGACTTTAATGTAAACTATTTGGAAACAATTTTTATTCATTATGAACATGTTTGTTCGGCTCAGGAGTTGCCGTAATGTAGCCGCCAGCAAGATTCATTTCAAGTGACTGTAACTGGTCAAAGGTGTATCCACTTTAGTAAACTAAGGCACTGTTTGAAGGCAGACAATCAATATTTCGGCTCGTATTATGGTCAAAATATGTCGGCCTTCAGAACATCCGGGTAAGACCGCCTACTTAAGGGACAGGCTTCTCTGGACAACAACTCCTAAACAGTCAATAAGAATTATGTAAATGGTTTATAAAAGCAGAAAATCTTAAAGAAAAAGATAAAAGATACAAAGATAAAGTGTGAAGTAAGAGAGTGTGTTGGAAAGCTTTTTTTTTTAAGTTAAAGTATAGCTAAGAAGTGTTGGTTTATATATTTTAAAACCATCCTTATGAAATATAAAAAGGAAAAACGTTGCAACAGGGTTGATGGTTTGGTTCCTTCTTCAAGCAGCGCATGTCATTTCTCCCATGAATTTGAATGTTTGTGCGTGGGTTAACTATAGGCCCTTAAGTTTTCTCCAACTGGTGCCACCCCGTTTCTTGGCCTAAGTAGCTGGGATAGGCTTCGGCCCCTTGTGTCCCTGATAAGGAAATAAGCACTTTCAAGCAGTTGCTTTACCACTATACCAGCTTGAAATAAACCCTGGATACTGAGATGCCAACTGTCAGAAAAATTCAACAATGAAAGTCCAGAGGTGGAAGTTTTTTAATGCAAATATATTAAATAGTCTGTTTAGATTTATTACCATGTTATAATTGGAATATGCTAATTTAAACTCTAAGAATAAAAAAACAACTAAATCAATTATTTAAAAAATGTAAAAGGAAAAGGAAAAAACTCCCTTTTATCAAATTGTTTAGTCCCCAAACTTTTTCCTTTAAGGGCCACATAACTTTCCCCTTCTCTAATGAGTGGGGCATGGTCAGTTTGTAAGAGAAAATGTGTGTTGCTAACTGGGGGGGCCAAAACACCACACAATAACCAAAAAGAAGTTAGGGAATATAATTTTAGGCCCTAAAATATGTATATCTTGCAAACCTTCTTAGGAAGCGAAATAGTAGGTAGGTGTAGATTATAACATAGAGATTAAAAACATAGTCTTAATGTTTATTTAACTACTCTTAAAATGTACACTCTGAAAATGCGTGGTCCTTTTTTTTTGTCACACACTGTATATATATATATATAAAAAAAAAACTATTTCTGGTATTCGGCCCGCAGGCCATAGTTTTGGGATCACTGCTCTACATCCATTAAATCCAAATAATCCAGACCACCTGGATTAAGTTGTTAAAGGGTCGATGTGAATCGCTGTCCGTTGCTGGTGCCACGGACTGTAAGTACGAAACGTTTCACAAGTGTAATGATCATTCATGACAGTGTAACGACTGATGATTGTGTCAGTGTGGATTCAAAGTTGTGAGGATTAAGTGGCGGATGACTCACAGGGTAATGAAGGAGAAGAAGTCCAACCCTGGTAGAAACCTGTCCAGAAGGCATCTCATTTCATCGAATCATTGTCAAAAAACGTCTCCCCTTGGTTCATTATACTCATTTCTCTGTGATCAGGAGACTAAGATAGGCCTAGCTAGTGTTAGCTCCATTCTTTCATACACTTCTTTCTACACAATTGTCCTTCATTTGTAGCTTTAGATTAGTAGTCTTGCAGTGTCTCTTGAACAGTTTACCTCCTTTGTAACATGACAAGGTTCGTCCAAGGGGCATCAGTCCAACAGCCCCTCTGTTCACACCTGAGTCAACGTCTCCGACATTACCCCGCAACTGTTTCATCAAGCTGTGTGATTTAAGCATCCGTAAAGACTTGGATGGCAGATAAAAACCGCAATTAGCGTCAATACCAGCCTGGTAGTCGAACCACCTACCCTGCAGGGCGGCGGGCCAAACAACGCTGAGAAAATGATCGTCAGTAAAACGGCTTCCCGCAAAAACCAGAGCTGCGGTAGGTAGGAGTTTATGGTGGCATCGCTCAACAACGGCGGTGGGTGGCGCCTGTCGGTTCGTGACTTCTCCGCCATCCCGCCCGCTGACCCCCCGTGCAAATTCTGGAGAAAGTCTTCAAAAGACAGAGGTTTATTTCTTTAACTGTTCCTGGCTCTCGGCTTAACACTCGGAATCACTGACAATTAGCTGTCTTGCTCCTCTTACCGGGACTTAATCCAAAGCAGACCCCCATCCTTCTCTGTCTCCTCCATTTATCACCCCAACCTAACGATCCTCTTCGCCCCCCCTGTCCGCCGCGGAATGAGAGAATCCTGCTCTTCCCTTGGCACGATCTCCTTCAGCTCCCAGATGTTCCCCTTTGCTCAGCTCTTTGAAGTTTGAGGGAGAAACTAAGTGAAATCTCTGTTCGCTCATTTCTGTCGAGCAGGGGCGGGATCCTGTTGTCGGCCCGGAGCCCGGGTCACACGCAGGCAGCAGACTTAAAGAAGAGGGAGAACCAAAGAGAAGGGGGGGAAAGTCAAAATGAAATCATATACTAAGTCCCACAGGTCCTAGCTGGAGCTTTAATAAGAGAAATACTTGACATTCCTCCAGAGTGTTATTGTTCTTAGTTTAGACACTTGGCAGGTTTTTTAAGCCGAAATTCCTCCCTCGGAGGCCTCTGCTCTGTCATGTGTTCGACAACCTGGAGTTGCCACATGCCTTTTGCCAATCAGGATGAAAGTGAAGGTACAAGTTCAAAGATAGACCCACTGGAGGGAAGGACTGTTATTGGACCGGACAGGGAAGGTCCGGGAAGTGGATTTCGGGGGATTTGCAGGGGGAACAATGGCAACGATCTGAGCACTGGACACTTAACCAGGTCAAGATGACTGTAAAAATCCTACTTGGGCAGTTAGCAGCGTGTTAATGTCCACACTTTGAAACGGTTTGTTTTTTTCTTGACCATGCAAGTGACAATAATTAGGCCCATTACTTGACGCAAGCAGCAGACACTTACAATAACAGACCATTGTACCAGAACCGTTTTCTCCACCATCCACCACCTTTGCACAACTTTCTTTATTGTAATTCCCATTGATCTGACTTTTCCAACATCACCAGGCAAACCTTACCTCCTCTCTCAACACTTGCAGGTCTTATGAGTAGGTTTTAAATGGACAGGGGTAAAGACTATTTCCCTCCCTTAAA